>NC_134595.1:43757954-44057954 GCF_037038515.1 Microtus pennsylvanicus
GGGAATTTTGAAATATAAATGAAGAATATGGAGACATGTGAAAATAGTAAAACTGAAACCATAGAAAGTACAGAGAGGGCATTTTAGTGAATACTGAAATCACCCATGTATATTTTTCCATATGCTTTTATACCCAAATACAAATGGGGGGGGGGAGAGTGTTACATAAGACTTTATTAACATGATACAAAAAACAACTCAAACATTTAATTGCTTTAACACTTTGAGACATATATATTCGGTTGTTTAGGCTTTGAAGCTGCTCTACACCACATATCCTGAAGGTAGTCACTCTCCAGGTGACCTCATAGTTACAACAGAAGGAGCAGAGGCACATTTGCATATCTTGACCACCTGTCAGGATTGAATGGAGCTACTTTTACGAGCTATCTTAAAGCCAAAAGAATCAAGTAATCACATCCTGAGTCTGGACTTGCAACTATTTTTGTCAGTCACTTTGAGCAACCGCCAACTCTCTGACCATCAGACAAATTAGAAATAGGCTAACATTTTTGGACCTCCATACAGCCCCTTAAAGAAAATTGAGTCTTTCCCCCCTGAACTCCTGCAAGAAGCCCTTACTTGTGGAGAGTTTCAGTTCATCATCCTTATCATAATTTTTAAGTGTTCTTTTCAGTGATTTTCCTGTCTGGCCTGTTATTTTGGGGGGGGGGGTGGAGGTAGGGTTTGTCACAGAGGTCTTCTGTGTCCCTCTTTCTCAACTGTGAGTCTGTGTCATTGATAGCACTGCAAAAGTAGCTTCCTTGACCTTTAGAGTCAGTGGGCACAGAAATCATGGACTTTTACACGGTTTCTAGGGACAGCACCATGAGCATCCACATGGTCTCTGGCATCAGCACTAGCCACCGACCTTAGCAGGGTTAAGAGTATTAAACTTTTTGACCCATAAGGATGAGTTTTTATTTTTTTATTTTTAGTGAAGATATTGGATGTGGCTATACTTAAAGAAAATGAATATGATATGTTTCCATCAAATCTGTGTCTTTTCCCATAGCTCTTTACGTGTGCTCTTGCAATACACAAATACACTATTTTCTTAATTTACTAAAATTCTTCATTATCCTTGAGTGTGTTATATGGCATATCCATTGCCTTTTATTTTCTTATCATTTGCCATATTGTTTAAGTGGTTTCTAAAACATGTTTTTTACCCCCTACATATGTTGCTCAAAACTGTATTTTTAGTATTAATGATCTTTTGGTTATCACTAAGTGACAATAAGAGACAAGCATTAAAGAAATAGTGAGTTAGATACAGGTTATTGTGTGTGTGCTCTTTGCTACGTGACAGCCCAATGTTACAGAGATAGTTTTTTGATGTTAAAAAATGTGCCCATTTAAAGCTAGGATTGTGTTCATCATTGGTGTCATGGCTGGCAGTGGAGTGTGATGGGCGGCTGTTAACTCTGGCAACTTGTCATGTACCAGCTGTTTTGTAGCAACTAAAAGAGCCCAGAGGCAAATTCAGAGCTGAAATAATTAAATGATAAAGAAAAAGCCTCATAAAAAATAACACCTCAATATCAGGAAGCTTCAAGTTTCAGTGATCAATAAATATGTCTTCTTCTTGTGGGGAAGTGGTTTTCAGAGAGTGGTGAGTCATCTGTCTTCAACATTGTCAAAGAAAAAATAAGGTAAACATTGTAGTTATACATGACAGCCTGTAGATTTAATTTTGACTAAATCCTTTGACTGATAAACACATTTATTTTTACATATTTAATAATAAAAATCTCTAGGCAAACTATGAGGAGATTTATTTCTAGGATATTGCTCAAAATAAAATTTCCCAAGAAAAACACCCAACTTGCTGTAGTCAGAACACAGGAATCTCTAACTCTAAAAATTGCAGGATTGATACAGACAACACCTGACAAAAATTCAAGATGTATTCTTTAACTTTGCACTTCCAATGAATTAACTTTCATGACCTTAAGAACATAGAGTTGTTTTTCTTAAATCTTCTCCTTAATCCTGCAAAGCCAATTGAACCAAGTCCATTTGTTAAAACACTCAATCTCGAGCCCCAAATTCCTCTAACTTAGAGCAGAAACCATGCTTGGCAGCTGTTAAGAGAATCAGAAAACATTGATAAGTTTGCTACCACTACTTGAAGAAAGTTCCCAACTGATACAGGAATTCTAGAAGCTCATGAGATCATTCTGTTGACTGAGTAATTGGATTTTTGTAAGATGTCTGTCTTTTGGCGTATCTTCTAGATTCAGTAGATTATGCACATTAGCATAACCTTATTAAGAGTGCTAGACTCAAGACTTACGCCATGACTAGTCACACCAGGCTCCTTTCTTTACAGGATATAGTTGTAGGTCACATAGAGAAGGAAGAAGGAACATTCATTAGACAAAGGTATGAAACCAAAATGCAGGTGCATATATTCAAACTCTTGAGGTAAGTAAGCCTGGATTCAAATAAGACCCTGCCACCGCAACTTCAGCTTTGTGACTTCAGGATTGCAAGCTAGACTGCAGATGTGTTGTCCACAGAATAAGGACACTGCCTCTTGATGTCAAGTGAAAGAGCTTGACCTGCTTAGGGTTACCAATAGTATTAGACAGAAAGATCATAATAAACACTCCTTATGATTTTTAGTTTCTGAGTTTTGCTGTCACCAGCTATCATCAGTGTTATGCTTATTCTTATCTCCTTAAACTTCATAAACATTTCCTTCAGGAAGTACATTAACTTATAAGCCTCCTCCAACAATCAAAAGCACCCCTGTATATGTGTGTGTTTGCTTTGCTTTGTAAAACAATGCCAAGCAACTGAATATAAAGATTGGATTTTATCTACAGAAACCCATCCTATTCAAATTGTCATCTTATGTATCAATTACTCTATACCATAACTCAGTATTGTTCATCATATATAATAATGCTATGAGTTTTAGCTCTAACATGTCTCTGTACCTAATGTTTCCTCACAACTATGCACAATTGTTATTTATAATTTCAAGTTTTTTATTATATATTTAAAGCATTTCTTGTGGTCCGTATTGCTAATCTATGACTTAGCTGATTTTTTTTTAAATTGACCAGTTCTTCCTACTGGGTGATCTCAGAATATTGAAAATGACTTTTCCCATAGAAAAGTGAAAATTTCATGTTTCCAATAAGCCTTGTTCATTATGAAATTGAAAATAAGTTTGTAATAAAAATATGCTTTGCAAAGACATTACAAATCACCTTTGAGTTACTCTGTGAGTGTAAACAAAACAAAACTTTCACTGGGAGGACCACTGACAAGTCAGAAACCTATTGGGAGTGTAAAACAATAAACACATTAAACACTCTGCTTTTTTTTATTTCTTTGCCTGTGATAAATGTATTTTCAAGCATTTGGGAGATTTGATGTGAGTTCATAAAGGATAAAGATACTCCAAAATTGAATCATTCGTTTTGGCAGCTGTCTGAGCTAATTTCAATCCCTAATTTTAAGTACCATTGGTAAGAAAAACCATCTTAGGACCTTACACATGTCCTCAGGTTTTTATGATTTAGGTCAATATGAAAAATATACGTAATGCTGAAAGGACAGAAGTATACCTCCCTCCGGAACCTAGAGCACCAGTACTTATTGGAAATACCAAGAAGGGCTTAGACACGTGCTGGTGGTAAGTAATGTTGACCTTTCTCATGTACTTGACAGCATTTGCATATCTTCTCGAGAAAAGGCTGCTCAGATAAATTTTTCACCTTTAAACGTGGCCACTTTCCTGATAAGTACATGAATCATATATCTAGTCTAGATAAGATTTAGTTCCAGGTAAAGAGAGTGTAAGTATTTTCTCTCATTCTCTCCATTGTTTACTCTTCTTTGTTGTGTGTGAGTTTTAAGGAGAGATAAATACATTTCTCCTACTTTTCATTTGGTGTTTACAACATTGAAGACTTCGCCAAAACATCATGTATACCGCTACCCTGAAGGTTTTCCTTATATGTTTTCCTCTATTCATTTCAAAGTTTTGGCTGTTACATTTAAGTCATTGAGATATTGTGATTCGATTTTCTAAATACTTGGTTCTAGTTATATGGACAGGACTTTTAGTGCTACACTGAGCCGTAGTGGGGGAGAGTGGACACTCATGCCGTACCCCAGATATTAGGAGAAGATCTTTCAACATTTACCTTTTCCACACAATATCACATTTCTTCTACACCTGTTTATATCACTGTGAAAGATGGAGTCTGGATCCAGACCTCATGGATCAATAGGAAGAAATTCCCAAACAATAAAGGAGTGAGTTATTACTGGGATAAACTCTATGCAAGCTGAGGGGGTAAGGAACCATTAAGACTTAACTCAGATAGATTGTGAGAAGCTCATTTTTCTCTCACTAACATGACATCTACGTGTATACCACTCTCATGTGTGGTACTTTTTCTTACAACAGGATATATCAGATGAATTACAGACTTACCTTGTAACCATATGATATATGTAATGATTTTTTTAAATTTATTTATTTATTAAAGATTTCTGTCTCTTCCCCGCCACCACCTTCCATTTCCCTCCCCCTCCCCCAGTCAAGGCTTTTTATTTTTCAAATATATATATATATATATATATATATGAGTATATACACATAAATAGGGGTGCCCCATAAAGGCCAACAATGTCAGGTTCCTAGTACCAGAGTTACAGGCAGTTATAAGCATTCTGAAATGGGTGCTGGAAACCAGTTTCAGATTCTCTGGAAGAGCAATGCATATTCTTAACCATCTGGGCTATCTTTCTAGATTTAACTAGATGTGGAGACTCATTTCTAACTCAATGGCCTGTGGTGAAATAAGAGGTGGAGATAAAAGTATATGGGCTAGTCAGCCTGGGAGTCTCGGTGAGACTGATCCTGCCTCAAACAATGTATAAGGCAAGGGACAGCACTTGAGAGTACACTCTGACATACATATCACTATATCACATACACTTGCCTATATTCTCATAAGTACACACATACATACACTAACACATAGAGGGGAATTTTTTTTCATATTTATGAAAACAAGGATCATCTTTCCATTTTTCACATTATAAGACACAACTAGAAGAATACATTATGCACTACAGGATGACTAATGTTTAATTTGAACAAAACAATATCTCGATATTAAACTCTGAATGTGGACAGACTGTGACTGCACAGAGTGGAGCAAGAGGTGAATGACCAGCCCTCAGCTGGACAACCCAGTCTCTAGGACCTGGATCCCAGGGCAAAACCCTGGAGCCCTCCCATCGCTGCCTCATTTGCACTAGCTGGTCAGCAAGCAAACCTATTGAAGGCAGGCTGCCCTAACCCCCTCCTCATCAGATGCTCTGATCTACAAGTCTAACTCCAGCTCCAAACCCATCCATCATTGGAGACCTCAGTGCCTCCCTGAGACACAGATAGCAACTGCATGGGGCAGACCAAGATTGGCTCCCTGTAACACAGACAGCAGCTACAATAATTATTCTAAGAGAGAATCCCTGAGACACAGACACCTAATGCAGGGCTCAGACCAAGAGGCAAAGATACTGTCTGCACCAATCGGAGGAAGAAATGGGTAGGTGCCAAAGCAAGAATACATTAAAAGAAACCTGAAAAACCAACACAGAAACACTAGAATCTAGTGGTCCTCCAACAGGAAGACCTGAAGATTTTAACCTAGAAGAAGTAGAAGAAAATGACCTTAAAAATAACTTTATGTAGATGATAGAGACATGTAAAGAGGAAATGAAAAATTCCCTGAAAGAAAAGGAGGAAAAGACACAAACACTTGGAACAAATCAATACATCTTTTAATAATCTAAGAAAACAAAACAAAACAAGAAGGTCCTGGACAGATATGCTGTAGACACTAAGACCACAGATGTAAGCTCAGACTACCATACCCAGTGAAACATTCAATCACCATAGATTTCCACAAGATATTTCATGACAAAACCAGATTTAAACAATACCTACCCACAAATCCAGCCTTACAGAAAGTAATGGAAGGAAAACTCCAACCCAAAGAAGTTAGTAGCACCCACAAAAAAAAACCATGCAACAGATAACCTTACACCAGAAAACCCCAAAGAAGGGAAACACAAACTACCACCAAAAATAATAGTAATCAACAATCACTGGTCATTAATATCTCTTAATGTCAATGGACTCAATTTTCCTATAAAAAGACATAGGCTAACAGAATAGATCTATCATTTTGCTGCATACAAGTAACACACCTCAACCTCAAAGACAGACATCACCTCAGAGTAAAGGGTTTGGAAAAGACTTTCCAATCAAATGCACCTAAGAAACAAGTGGGTGTAACTATATTAATATCTAATAAAATAAATTTCAACTAAAATAAGTCAGAGAAGATGGAGAAGGACACTTCATACTCATCACAGGAAAAATCTATCAAGATGAAGTCTCAAGTCTGAACATCTATGCTCCAAATACAAGAACACCCACCTATATAAAAGAAAGATTACTAAAGTTTAAATTGCACATCAAATCTCACATGTTAACAGAAGGAGACTTCAATACTCCACTTTTACCAATGGACAGGTTTGAACTAACAGATGTCATAACTCAAATGGATTTAGCAGACATATATAGAGCATGTATATAGAGAATGTATGTTGAGTGAGTTTTCTGTCCTGCCCAGTTTCCACAGTCATTAAGTCCCAAAGAAATCACATAGAGGTCTACATTAGTTATAAATCGATTGGCCCAGTATTTCAGGCTTCTTATTACCTCTTACAACTTATATTAGCCCATTATTCTTATCTATGTTAGCCACATGACTCAGTAACTTTTTCAGCGAGGCAGTCACATCTTGCTTCTTCTGTGGCAGGCTTTTTTTTTAAAAAAAATATTTATTTATTATGTATACAATATTCTGTCTGTGTGTATGCCTACAGGCCAGAAGAGGGCACCAGACCCCATTACAGATGGTTGTGAGCCACCATGTAGTTGCTGGGAATTGAACTTAGGACCTTTGAAAGAGCAGGCAATGCTCTTAACCTCTGAGCCATCTCTCCAGCCCCTGTGGCAGGCTTACAACTGCAGAATAAGCTTCCCTTTTCCCAGAATTTTCCTGTTCTCATTGACCCACCTCTACATCCTGTCTGGTTGTCCCCCCTATACTTCCTGCCTGGCTACTGGCCAATCAGCATTTATTTAAAATATAATTGACAAAATACAGACAATTGTCCCACACCAAATATACCTTCTTCTAAGTATCTCATGGAATCTCCTCTAAAACTGACCACATACTTGATAACAAAGCAAATCTCAACAGATACAAAAAATTTGGAATAACCCCTTGTATCTTATCAGATCACCATGGCTTAAAGTTAGAGCTTAACAACGCTAATTGCAAAAAAGCCTACAAACTCATGGAAATTGAACAGTGCTCAATGGAATCACTGCTGGGTCAAGGAAGAAATAAAGAAAGAAATCAAAACTTCCTAGAATACAATGAAAATGAATACACAACATATCCTAACCAATGGGACACTATGGAAGCAGAGATAAGAGGAAAGTTCATAGCACTAAGTACCTACCTAAAGAAAGTGGAGAAAGCTCACACTAGCAACTTAACAGCACACCTGAAAACTCTAGAACAAAAAGAAGCAGACTCATGAAGGAGGAATAGATGACAGGAAATAATCAAATTGAGGGATGAAATCAATAAAATATAAACAAAAATAACAATTCAAAGAATCAGTGGAACAAAGAACTGGTTCTTTGAGAAAACCAACAAGATAGACAAAGCCTTATCAAAACTAACCAAAACACAGAAGGAGAATATCCAAATTAACAAAATCAGAAATGAAAAGGAGACATAACAACAGACACCATGGACAGATAATCATTAGGCCATAGAACAAAAACCTGTACTGAAAAAAATGATAAAATGTAAAAGAAATGGACAATTTTCTGGATAGGTACCACATACTGAAATCAAATAAAGATCAGTGGACAACTTAAACAGACCTATAACTCTTAAGGAAATAAAAGCAGTCACCAAAAGTCTCCCCTCAAAAAAGGCCATGGCTGGATTGTTTCAGTGCAGAATTCTACCAGAACTTCACAGAAGAATTAATACCTATACTCATATTGTTTTACACATTAGAAACAGAAGAAACATAGCTATACTCTTTTTCATGGCTATAGTTACCCTGATACCCAAACCACACAAAGATTCAAATAAGAAGGAGAAATACAGAGCAATCTCCCTCTTGAACATTGGTGCAAAAATGTTCAATAAAATACTTGCAAACTGAATTCAAGAACACATCAAAAAAAATCATCCACTGTGATCAAGTTGGCTTCATCCCAGAGATGCAGGGATGTTTAATATAAGAAAATCTGTCAATGTAATCCACCATATAAATAAACTTAAAAAAAAACTTTATGATAGTCTCATTAGATGCTGAAAAAGCATTTGACAAAATACAACACCCCTTCATGATAAATAAGGACATCTCTTGGAGATCTTCATGATCTCTTGTAAAGGTCAGTGATATAAAGAACATAGATAAATATAATAAAAGCAATATACAGCAAGTTGACAGCCAACATTAAATTAAATGGAGAGAAAAAGCAATTCCACTAAAATCAGGAACAAGACAAGGCTGTCTGCTCTCTCCATATCTATTCGATATAGTACTCAAAGTTCTAGATAGAGCAATAAGACAATAAAAGGAGATCAAGGGGATACAAATTAGAAAGAAAGAAGTCAAACTTTTGCTATTTGCAGATGATTTGATAGTATGCATAAATGACCCCAAAAAATACACGAGGGAACTCCTATACCTTCAGTAATGTGGCAGCATACAAGATCAACTCAAAAGAAAGTCAGTAGTCCTCTATATACAAATGATAAAAGAGCTGAGAAAGAAATCAGGGAAGCATCACCCTTTATAACAGCCAGAAATAACATAAAATATCTTGGGGTAATGCTAAATAAAATAGTGAAAGACCTATATGATAAGAACTTTAAGTCTTTGAAGAAGATATAAGGAAATGAAAAGATGTCCCATGATCTTGGCTAGGTAGGATCAACATAATAAAAACTTGCAGTCTTTCCAAAAACAATTTACAGATTCAATGCAATTTCCATCAAAATTCCAGCACAACTTTTCACAGAATTTGAAAGAACAATACTCACCTTCATATGGGAAAAAAAAAACAGAATAACCAAAACATCCTGAATAAATAAACTTCCAGAGGCATCACCATCTCTGACATCAGCCTCTATTATAAAACTACAGTAATGAAAACAACTTGATATTTGCATAACAACAGACAGGTAGGCAAATGGAATAGAATCAAACATCCTGATATTAATCCATACATCATGAACACCTGATTTTTGACAAAGAAGCTAAAATTATACAATGGAAAAAAGAAAGCATCTTCAAAAAAATTGTGCTGGCATAACTGCGTGTCAACATGTGAAAGAATGCAAATAGATCCATATCTAGCTCCATGCACAAAACTCAAGTTTAAATGAATTAAAGACCTCAACATAAATCCATGTACACTGAACCTCATAGAAGAGAAAGTTGGAAGCAGCCCTGAATGTATTGGCGCAGGAGACAACCTCCTAAACATAACACCAGTAACATAGTCACTGAGAGCAACAATAAATAAATGGGACATCCTAAAACTGAGAAGCTTCTGTAAGACAAAAGACACAGTCAATAAGATGAAATGGCAGCCAACTGAATGGGAAAAAGATCTTCACCAACCCAGTATCAGACAAAGGACTGATCTTTAAAATATAAAAAGAACTCAAGAAACTAGGCATCAAAATACCAAATAATTCAGTTTTAAAAAATGGAATACATATCTAAACAGAATTCTCAACAGAAGAATCTCAAACAGCTGAAAGACACTTAGGAAATTACTCAATATCCTTATCCATCAGGGAAATGCAAGTCAAAATGACTCTGAGATCCTGTTTACACAGGTCAGATTGGCTAAGATCAAAAATGCCAAAGCTAGCTTATGATGGAGAGGATGTGGAGTAAGGGGAACACTCCTCCATTGCTGGAGATAGTACAAACTTTGGAAATCAGTATGATGATTTCTCAGAAAATTAAGAATCAATCTACCTCAAGACACAGCAATACCAATCTTGGTCATATACCCAAAAGATGCACACTGATACCACTAGGACATTTTCTCATCTGTGTTCATAGCGGCATTATTCATAATAGCCAAAACCTGGAAACAACCTAGATGCCCCTTAACCGAAGAATGGATAAACAAAATTTGATACATTTACACAATGGAGTGCTACTCAGCAGAAAAAAAATAAAATAAAAAGAAAGAAATAATGGCATCTTAAAACTTGCAGACAAATAGATGGAACTAGAATAAACCATCCTGAGTGAGGTAACACATACCCAGAAAGACAAGCACCCTATGTATTCACTCATAAATAGATATTAGACATAAAGCAAAGGATAACTAACCTATAGTCCATGACCCCATAGAAGCTAGGTAATAAGAAGCATCTTAAGAAATTCATACATTGATCCCCCTGGAAAGAGGAAGAAGAGACGATCTCTGAGAAATTTGGGAGTGTTGGGGGGGAAGAAGGGAGAGCAGAAGGGGAGGGAAGGGAAAAGGGAAGTGGTGAAGAGAGGATGAGGGAACAGGGTGACTGAGATGGGGGAAAGGCAGAGAGGGAGAGCAAAGAAAGAGATACTTTGATTGAGGGAACCGTTATGAGGCTAACGAGAAATTTCCAGCAATTCACAAGGATAGACCCAGCTAAGACCCTAAACGATAGGAGAGGGGGTACCTTTACTGGCCTTCTGCTGCAATCAGATTGATGACTGATTTAATTGCCCTTATAGAAACTTCATCCAGCAACTGAATGAAGCAGATGCAGAGATCCACAGTGAAGCAGCAGGCCAAACTCCCAGAGTCCAGTCAAAGAGAGGGAGGAGTGATAACATGAGCAAATGGGTAAAGACCATGATGGGGATACCCACAGGAGCAGCTGTCCTGAGCTAGTGGGTGCTCACTGACTCCAGACTGATAGCAAGGGTACCTGCGTAGGACCTATCTAGGCCCTCTGAATGCTGGTGACTATTGTGTGGCTAGGGCAGACTGTGGCACCACTGGCAGTGGGACCAAGATTTATTTCTACTGCTTGAACTAGTTTTTTCGGAGCCCATTCCCTTTGGAGGGCTGTTTGCTCAACCTAGATACAGAGGGGAGGGTCTTGGCCCTGCCTCAAATGATGTGCCAGCCTTTATTGACTTCCCATGGGAAGCCTTACCATCTCTAAAGAATCAGTGGGGAGGGGATGGGTGAAAGGTGGGGGGAGCAGGAGGAATAGAGGGAGAGGAAACTGGGATAGGTATGTAAAATAAGAAAAGATTGTTCTAAAATAAATAAAAATATAAAAAAATCTCTGTGTGCTTTTTTCTTGCATTTGTCTTGTTCCAGATGTCAAAATATATGTTCAATCACATAGTCTTTCCTATAAGAACATTTTTTGATGCTTTAAGCATAAAATCTCTAGAGAACATTCTAGTAATTTATTATAAATCTAAAAATTATATTAAGCTCTCATGCCTGACAAGTTGGAAATAGAACCCCCACCGGTAATAGAATTTTTGAACAGTTCTGTCTTCTGCCTCTAGATGTCTCACCGAGATTCTCATTGCAGAAAACGACCTGATGATTTGGACCTTGGGATTTCAGTCCTGTGCTCTAATGTGGGTCTCTGTCTCTGTCCCTTTCATTGCCTGGTGAAGGTTAATATCCAGGAGGATTTATATATGTTTTTCTTTGGGTTCATCTTCTTATTTAGCTTCTCTAGGATCACGAATTATAGGTTCAATGTCCTTTGTTTATGGGTAGAAACCAAATATGAGTGAGTACATCCCATGTTCCTCTTTTTGGGTCTGGCTGGAGAGAGAGCATGAGCGAGAAAATCAGGACCGTGAGGGGTGCACCCACACACTGAGACAATGGGGATCTTCTATCGGGAACTCACCAAGGCCAGCTGGCCTGGGTCTGAAAAAGCATGGGATAAAACCAGACTCGCTGAACATAGTGGGCAATGAGGACTACTGAGAACTCAAGAACAATGGCACTGTTTTGTTTTTGTTTTTGGTTTTTTTGGTTTTTTGCTTTTTTTTTGGTTTTTCGAGACAGGGTTTCTCTGTAGCTTTGGTGCCCGTCCCGGAACTAGCTCTTGTAGACCAGGCTGGCCTGGGTTTTGATCCTACTGCATGTACTGGCTTTGTGGGAGCCTAGGCAGTTTGGATGCTCACCTTACTAGACCTGGATGGAGGTGGGTGGTCCTTGGACTTCCCACAGGGCAGGGAACCCTGATTGCTCTTAGGGCTGATGAGGGCGGGAGACTTGATTGGGGCAGGGGGAGGGAAATGGGAGGCGGTGGCGGGAAGGAGGCAGAAATCTTTAATAAATAAATAAATTAAAAAAAAAGAAAACGACCTGATGCAATACACCAACTATAGGCTTGGCTGAAATGTCATCTTGGGACCAAGGAATAAATCATTTGAATTTAACTACACTTGGATTAAAATATTCCATCAGTATTTTTTAACTTTCTTGAAAAATGAAAATAGCAGATGGTTGGGAGAATAGCAGATTTATGAGAAAAATAACTTTGTATTAGTCATTCTGATGAGCCACATCCCAAGAAGCCCTGCCTCTTCTGTGATGATGAACAGTTTCCAGGTATAACCCTTGATATGAGAGAAGGGATATTTAAGATAATGTTCATTGGATCTTTTTAACATTTTTCACTTGGAAAATATTCTCATCACTTACATCCAAGCTGATGAAGTATGAGATTCAAAATCTTAATATATGTGGTTGTGATATGCTTTTCAAATATAATAGGGATTTAACCCAGGGGAAATGACTCTATAAAATAAGGTAGTAACCAAAAAAACAATTTTATTTCTTAGGAGAATTTGAAATGCTTTTTGATGGGCCAAAATAAGAATTTGTGAATAGTTTCGTATTAGTAAAATATTTCTAAATGTACTATAGTATAGAAATAAGAACTTACTCTGTATTCAGATACTGTATTAATATTGAATATATGTAGAAAATCTGACAATACATTAATTTGGTGGTTTAGAAATAATATACCGATTCAGGTGTTGCTGTGACTACTTCAATGAGCATGATAATTTCCATGTTGGGATGTGTTGTGCTTGTAGCCCAAAGTCTGATTTCTCCATAGTAAAGGCAGTAGGATACCTTTTGATTCTCTGAAGTTGTCTTGCAGAATGCAGCAAATGTAAGTGCACTCACAACAAGGTACAAATGAAAGTAAATGGAATCTCTTTATCCTCCAGTCTACTTACAAAAACATTTTCTTCCTTTGCAGATGTTTTGTGCTAGGCTAGCCTCTTTGTCTTTTAATATCTTTGCTTCATGACTTTTGCCATTCATTCTGACTGACTTCAAATCAGAAACAGATAGAGTTAGTAAAAATTGGTTCTCAATATATGTTTGGTAGGATCCTAAATAACTTTTTTTGAAAGCATCATGCATTGCTTGTGTTTCTCAGTTTGATTTTGAGAAAGTAAGTTTTTCTTTATTTGATTAGGTGAATTTGGATTATACATTGTGCACATGCATGTGTGCTCACATATATACAGAGAGAGTGAGAAAGAAAGAAAATATTTTTAATAAAATATTTCACTATTTCATTGAATTTTTTAAAGTGACATCACTAGCTACTTACTAAGTTTTGAACCTTTAAGTTAGATTTTATAATTCTCCATAGGGTAGTTCCTGCTCTTTACCAAGTGTGTTCTGCCTCTAGCAACTGTAAATATAATTCTTAAACCCAATCCTATTAATATCTATTGTCAACAACTCACTGTTCAATTGAAAAATGGCCTACTTGTTTCATTGCTTCACTGAGGTAGACATGATCTAATTAATTCCTACATGAAGACCAACCACGCCTCTGTCTAAATTTGCACATCACCAAGGCTAGTAAATATGACTTATTTTAAGCATACTACCTTGATTCAACACGATTTCAAGGAAATGAATGGCACTTGACAGCCTGCCTGTTAAAGGAGCAAATACAGCCTGTGCTGTCCTAGGAAAAGAAGATGGTCCAGTTCTGAAAAGATGCTAATGAGAAGACACCAGTGAGAAGAGAGAATGTGAAGCACTGAGAAGTTAGAGAAAGAAAAGGCAACGGTATCAGTGAGCTACAGAGGCAAAGGAGAAGGGAAGAAGAAGGGAGAGAATGAGAGAATAAACAAGAAGAATAACGGACGTTCCTTTGTGTCTGAGGGTGCTCTACCTGAGATTTTCGGTCTCATCCCCACATTGTCTTGACATCCAGTGCTCAGTTCCTGCGGTTCACTGAGAGACACCTACAATTAACGTCTGTTTTTCCAGCCGGAGATCTACCAAGGCTGAGTGAGTGATGTAGAATGTAAGAAACATGGAGGGGAAATCAACACCACTGTCCTGGAACCCTACCTTTACTCCATATGATACTCTAGCGGCTTCCATGACCCCTTTGACCTGAGTCATAGATGGCTTGTAGAGTGTGTCCTGAGAGCCTGGATACTAAAGTAGCTGGAATTACCCAAGAAACCATGCTAAAAAAATCAAGGTGCTGTCTTTGCCTGTGACTGAAAAATGTATTAGTTTTGAACATTGTGGTTTGGATGGTTCATCTACATTCTCTTGGTCTCTGACAATTTTGAGATTTTACACTGGACTTCAGGCATCACTCTTTAAGGTGTGATGTTTTAATAACCAACTTTGGAAATCAATGTGAATACATTAAATTTAATCCTCTAGTCATAATGAATACACACAACTTTTGTTAATATGGATGGATAGATTTATATTACAAAATGAGCTAATGTTAAAAAGAAACATTTTTACTAATATGTTAATATGTAAACATTTATTTACTTGTTTTTTACATAGAATCTTATTATGTTGTCCAGTCCTCGATAATACATTAGTTTCTATTTTTTCAAAAATCAATTTCCTAACTTTAGATTGTAAATTTAGATATTCTGGTTTCTAGAGCAATGGAAAAATCTGGAGTTTTCTTATCAAACCATGTTTGGACATCACAAAGAGGACACTGTTTATCAAAAATTAGTTAGTTTACCTTATGATTACTTAATGCCAAGTTTCTCAGATTTTACATCGCTGAATGTAAAGTTTAGTAAGCATGTCAAATGTGTTGAGAGAAAAGCAAGGAGGGAAAAAAGAAGCTTGTGTGTCATCTCCATCACCAACTAGTTTTCTCTGGTCTATTTTAGGTCACAGGACAAGCAGATTCTTTGATTTTCATAACACCAGAGGTTCGTGCACACAGACCAAAGCACCATCGAAGTGACTGCAATAAAACTAGCATGTAGTTAATATTAGAAAATGCCATGGTCAGCATTGCTTCGTGGCCACGTATGACTATGATCATACCATTTCCTCTTACTTCTCTTTGTCTCGTTCTTATCCCCAGACTGTAAAGGAGCAAGATTCCAAGTGCTAGGAAATTTATTTTTTTATAAACTTTATTATTGAAATTTTAAAAACTAAAACAGTTGAAGAACAAAATTGGGGAAAATAACTAAATGTAAACCAACCAGAAACTGTTATGTTTTATTTTGTGTCTATTTTAAACCTAAAGCTAAAATGAAAATAAGATAAGACTTTCCAGTTTATTAGCTTTTAAATATCACATCCATACATATACACACACTGTTCCACATCTCTCCTCTGACTAGAGGAAGCTGCCTGCTCAGCCAAGGGTAATGCATGCAGCAAAAGTAATTCCTTACAGTTCAACATGACATTTATTAAATACATGTCAAATATTTGGTACAATTTAGCCAATTCAGCACAAGTGGCAAACCCTTCATGAGAACGGCCACAGTATTAGGTTGGCAGAAAAATAGAATCTGGGTGGAGAAACAGGAAGATAAAAAAATAAAAGTTCTCTTAAGGTCAAGGGCAACAGCTGAGCAGCTCTGGGGCTACCTGCTTCAAAGGATACAGCGTCTTGTGTTTATAGATAAAATGTCGGTTTCTATGGGGGAAGCGTGGTCACGGGAACAAATATCCCTGACACCCAAACAAAATAATCCCAAATAAAGTGGGTGATGTAGTCAATAGTAAAAAGGGAGATAGCTATTCATGGGGAAAATGTATGACCTCACCCTGTGAGAATACACAGCCGTTCATCAGCGTGTTCCAGCTTTCCTTGATTACTTGCCTTGAATTTCATGGCTCAGGCCCTTTCTCTTTCCACCCAGGGTTAGCTCGTTTGATTGCAGACACTAAGGGTTGCTCTGGAAGGAGCAGGTTTGAAGAAAATTCTTAGTGTGTAAGAATGTTTTCCTGTAGACACGTTAAAGACCCTCGTCCTGAGTGACACACGACTCCTAACTCTGTTTTTAGACTTTTGTCCATTTTGTCATGATATCATGGCCTTTGGTCTCAGGAAAGCTTCATGCTAGCATCGCTGGAAGAGAAGTCTCTGTCATCAGGAGAAATATATTATAGTAATAATATAGGGACATGTGTTTACAAGTGGAGGAACAAGCTAAAAATATCCTTGTAAGCCGGCTAGGTTATAATTTTCACTTGTGGTTCTTGCTTAAATCTTTAAGGGCTATTAGCCCATCTCTTGATTCTCCAAAAGCCCCTTAATTTAACCAAGTTGCTACACACAACTGGCCTAAAACTTCAACCAAACTGTTTGTGCAGTGTTGTGTATCTAAGGAAACAAATGCAGACATCTAAGATTACATTATTAGTTTCTTCAGGGCCATGTGCACTTCAAAGATTTTTCAGAATCTAGCAATGCTATGTCGTCCAGGAGCCAACTGCTCCCACTGTGAAAGTTCCAGGCCCCTGGCTGCCTCTCCAGCTCTCAGCTCCTGTGTTCTAGTTCCAGGTATTTGGGGGGAGCTAATGGCTACTGCATTTGTAACATTCACAACATAAAATAGCCAATAAAATTCCAGAAATAAGACGATCTTGATCAATCTGGTGCTTCCTATTATTTCACATCCATCATTACCAGTGTAAACAGCGTCCTCATGGCTGATGAAGGGTATTTCCTAGGCCCCCTCTCTTGAGAATCAACAGGGCTAGTTCAGAGATATCTTTTTGATATTGAATATCTGTAGGGCCCTGGTCTCCCTTATTCCTGTGGTGCATTTGTGGGGACAGTTTATGATCAACTAAGCTTCCTGTGTGTTTCTGTGCTTTGCCTGCCCCGCCTGGTGGTTAGCTGCAGGGAATTCACTCCATTGTTAACATGGTAAGTTCCCACCTGCCTGGGCGGAAATCCTTGTGCTGCAGTTAGGTAGATAACGACTTCCCAAAGGCTGAATAAAGTGGCATTCGGCTGATCTCCTTTCGAATGACCCTGGTCTTTCTGTGTGTTCTTTTCAACCTCCAGGCCTTTGCCCGACTCGCGTTCGGTACAGTGGCGCACGAACTGTACCGAGGGTGTAACACCAAATCGGGTGTTACAAATATCCTAGGGCCCTGAGACTGTGCTCTGGGGAAGACAGTTCCTATCTCTGTTCTGCCAAAGTCTGGTCACTATAAACCAGACCAGGCCGCCATGGCTTTACTGGATCTAACTGAACAGTTTCTAGAGGAACCACACGGGACAGAGTAGCTCAGGGTCTGACGCACCAACTCGGACCAGCAGGAGATGAGATGCTAGTTCTTCAACGCTTCAGGAACGTCTCCAAGAAGCCTGCTAGCAAGAAGGGTCTGAGGACCATGGCTCTCGATGACTTGAAAAGTTCTTTTTAGCATCTCGTCATGTGTCTCTCCTGATCACTACAGTGGAGAAAGAATCTGGTCACTAGCATCTCAAATACCAACCCCTGCATCCGGGCCAGGGGCAGATCTGTCATGCTCCACCCATACAGAGTCCAAGCCACCACAAGTGAGATAGATGGGTGGAGTTTTGCGCAAGTCACTGCATTATTACCATGGTGTCTGTGCATGCCTGCATGGACTGGGGAGCCAGAAGATATGTGTCCACCCATATTTCTTTGCCTCAGTCTTGGCATTGGTCCTGTTGGCTTTCCATATGAACATTTTGAGTTCACCCTGAGAGAATTCCCTCTGCTTGTAGGCACATCTGTCATTCTCTTAATAGAACTGAAATTGATGGTAAACCCCATTGGATTCACATAGCATATACTTCATACTTTTCATACTATCGTCATTTACGCAAAGCTGAATATATGTCTTTTTGCTTGCAGTTGTATGTGACAGAGTATGTGGAGTGTGATCGGTGTATATACACCTGTGTGTGCAGATGCCTGTGCCTTGTGTACACTTGTGGAGGTCAGAAGAAGACAATGGGTGTCCTGCTGTGTCCTTCTCTGCCTTGTTTTCTCCAGACAGCTCTTTCACTGAGCCTGGACCTGAGCTGGCAGCCAACAGGTGCCAGGGACCCTCCTGTCTCTGCTGCCCAGTGTGCTTTGGTCATGACTTACAGTTTTAGTCAAGTTTAAATGTTCAAACTCATGTTTTCATACTTGTACAGCAAGTACTCTGACCCACTAAGTTGCCTTTCCATCCCCTAAGTATAAATATCTCTAGACATTTTTCTACAATGACTTGTCCAACCAAACTGCACATTACTTACTAATATTTTTTAAGTAATTCAAACTCGGAGTTCTCACAAGAGCAGATAAATATAAATAGTTCCATATGTAGTTGGCTAATAACTAATATTGTGAAATCAATATTATTTCCAGTATAATATCCACACATTGAAATTCCCATATCAAAGTCATTGGTCGATGATATATCAGAACTGTTTGTTTTGTACTGAAACTGAGCATAGTGCACCATGGTTTCCCTCATGGCTCCTCACTGTAACCAAGGTAACCTTCTGGCGGAGATACTGATCCAGAAGGAAACTATGCATCTGTAGACACAGGAAGCACAGTGATAACTTTCTAAATGTTTCTTAGTTTTGTAAAATATATAGATTTATTGGATGTTGCAAAACTAAAATATACAATGTCCTTTACCAGCTTTTACTGGATAGTTAATTCTTATGCAATTATGATACAGTATAGAAATTAAAAGTGACATTACTGTGAGTACCACTGTAGACTCCATTTAGAGCTCTCCTAAAATCAAGATATTCCCCCCAGAATACCTCACTCACACTAGATCTTTCCTACATAGTTTTAGCCTCTGATACCCAGTAATCTGTTGCTTGAATGTATATGGCTTTTCACTGCAAGGAGGTTTTAGAAGTGGAATCACGCATTTTACCAGACAAGTGGCCTTCATCACTCAGCATAATGGAGAATCAAATTTGGCTTCGTTCTTTATTTACTGCAGAATAATATTTCAATTTACGTTTACTTTGTATTGAATTTAATCTATAAGTGACTCCTTTTATCAAATCATGTACCAAGGGGGCTAATAAACATGAATGATGAATTAGGAATATTGAAAACAGAAAGGCATCGTGTGCTAACCTTAGCGACTGGTTAGCCGCGTCACTATGGTTACATTTCACAGTTGTCTCTGAATCCCCTGGCATGCAGAAGGAAGAGACAACATGATAAATGGCACAGCTCTCATTAGAGAGAAGGAAGCCTGCCAGTGCCTCAATGCAGAGAACTTTCTTGCTGGTGTTAAATGTAGAAAAGATAACTCACGGGAAGTTTTCCACCGAGCATATTGATGTGATGGATAGCATTCTCCACAATGTTTCTACAGTGAGTGCAAACAGGGATGCTGCGTTGCAGGCTTCTTCTCTTTATGAGGGTCATCACTCAAAGGCAGAAAGCAAACAATTCATAAAGAGCGGCTTTATGAAGCCCCAAAGCCCAGCACCTTGGTGCTATGTGAAGGAGTCCGTATGAGGGGCCCCTAAGGTCACTACTGTGAGATGCAACGCAGATCCTCTTGCTTCTTCTTTCTATCCTCTTTGTAGGTAAATAAGACCATGTGGATAGAGAGAATGGGTTAAGCATACCACAGCTTGTATTTTCCAACAGAATGCTTAGTCTACCATCATATATGTGTGTGTTTCTGCTGCATATATCTCTAGGAGAGGAACCACTGGGTCAGGGAGTGTGTCTAGCAGATACAGACCAGAGAGGTCAGCCAGTTTTCATCCTACCAGAATCAGGAAAACAAAGGTGAATGAATTGGAGAAAGGGGATCAGTAAGAGCTGAAGAAGTGGTTCACAGTTAAGACCACATATCCCTCATGTAGAGGATTTGAGTTCAGTCTCCAGCATCACAACTACATGTAAATCTAGCTCCAGAGGATCTGGATTCCAGCGGGAGCACCTGTTCTCGGATACACATAACCCCACACACACACACACACAAACACACACATACACAAATAATTTAAGAGTAAAAGACAAGGTTAAATGGTAGAGAGAATAAAACCCATAGTGATACGTTTGTATGAAAACCTCACAATAACTCATTGCTTCATATTTTAAATTTTTTAATTAAAATATATTACTACTATTCTGTATCTCGGTGATTTTTTTTTATCTTTTCTGAGGAAGCCATAATTAAGCAATTTTCTGATTGGCTATAGTTCATAGCTAAGACTTCGCAAACTGGGGCAGCTGTGATGTTGGTTCTAGGTAGCACTACCTTGTATGAGCATCATCAAATCAAACTGGGGCAGCTGTGATGTTGGGTCTAGGTAGCACTACCTTGTATTCTTTTTTTTTAATTTATTTATTTATTAAAGATTTCTGTCTCTTCCCCGCCACTGCCTCCCATTTCCCTCCCCCTCCCCCATCTTCCTCTCGAAGTAGATTGGTGCTGCCAGGAGCAGAGTATCTCATTGTCATGAAAAGCCCTAAGTTATTAAAACATTTAAAATGCCATATTCTATAATCTTTGAAAAATATGAAGAATACCTATCTAAAATATATCTATATACATCTAGAAAATCTTAACTAACATGACTACAAGCTTGACTATTATTGATTATCCATTAATGACCTATATACATTATATTTTTACATGAACTACACAATCATAGAACCTTAATCAAGATCAGATATACATATAACAAAATTGACCTTAAATTTAAATCACTAAGGCAAAATCCATATCAATGTAAATTATTCATACCTATATCATATCCGCCTTTAAATGTAAAAGAATATTTATAAACCATATTTGGGAACATGGGCACAGTTGTTTTTCTCCAAACTGCTTCCTGCTGAATGGGGGCGTTGTTAATTAGGTCTTTCATGGTATAACCTGTGTGCTAGTTTCATCTTGCCAGGTTAAAAATCATGACTTTTTTCCATCTCTCTTTCATTTTTTTCCTTACTAGGTAGCTGCTGATACTGACACCTCGCTTGCCTGTTTTGTTTTACAGCCTAAGAAAATTGTCCTTGAACTTCAGTCTGAGCTCATTCTTAAGTTCTTTGATTAACTAGACTAGGTACTCCCAGCAGAGATGTGGGTTTCCCCTGCGCTCATAATAGCATATGCCTCTTTCTTTTCTTTTTTTTTACCCTATGTAACTAAGAAAGAAAATGAGGTTCCTCCAGAAGTTTGGCAGTAACTTTGGGATAATAATTGGCTGATCTTTTCAAATTGGTTTGATAAAAATAAAAATTATTATCAAAATGATAATTTTGTAATTATTCCACGCAGATAATTGTAATTGGATGACTGAACAATGAACTGTTTTTCCTAAGATACTTTTTTTCAAATGGCACAATGACCAAAACTACAACATAATTGGTATTTTAGGAACTTATGAAGTACTTTAAGATTAACAGAAAAATATTTCCTATTAGTATTGATATTTATTTTATTTATATACTAATAGAGTCTTTTTTTAATATTTATTTATTTTGTATACAATATTCTGTCTGTGTGTATGCCTGAAGGCCAGAAGAGGGTACCAGACCCCATTACAGATGGTTGTGAGCCACCATGTGGTTGCTGGGAATTGAACTCAGGACCTTTGGAAGAGCAGGCAATGCTCTTAACCTCTGAGACATCTCTCCAGCCCCCTAATAGAGTCTTAATTGCACTCTATTCCCTTAAAATGCTTCAAGAATAGAAACATATATCATCAGAATATTGTTAGGGAAGATACTCAAATGTTAAAAAGAAAACTGATGTTTAAGACAGAGTATTCCAGAACCAAGCTGTTTAATTGTCTTTGAAATGAGAAACCGCTGAAGACACTGACAGAATCTGTAAGGATACAAACTTTCCCCTGTTTTATTAGAAAGGAAATGAGGCATACCAGGCCAGATAGGATGGGATATAATAAGTAGAACAAAGAGTTATTATACACACAAAATATCTCCCATATATTTAATTTTTTATTTATCCTTCATCATCAGTTAATTTATCCCCAAGTATTTATTGAATATCTGCAAATGTGTCACGGACTCCTCTAGTAGCTTGGATTATAAAGACTATTAAAGGTGAGCCTCTGCCTAAATGAATTCATGGTGTGTATGTACCCTGTCATTTAATATTGTGCTGAGTGCTTCACGGGATGAATTATAATGAGGAATAGTGTCAGACTGAAGGGTTTCTCCAAATACCAGCACCATTGATTGACCTTGAAAGATTTAGGATAGAAATATGTAACTCTGCCAGGGGTATCCAACCCCAATTTCGGGAGGGCATTTTTGCTTATTGATGGTGGTATATACCATGAAAATTAAATACAGAGTGTTTGTGCTGTTGATGTTCATCTGTAGTCCTTTCTGATGATGTGTTTTAAGCTTTGGTCCAAAGTGACTCCTTCTTTAATGTGTTCTAGGGAACCCAAAGGTTGGCCACTCCTGCAAAAGAAGTGGCAGATAGTCTAACTCTAGGTGGAAGACTAACTCAGTCTTGTGTAGGTGCTAGTGTTAGCAGTCTCCAAACACTACACGTTTCAGCAATTCCACCTTGTTCTCTCACTTCAGGGTAGTAAAAGCATCCCCGTTTGACTGCAGGCTTTCTATGGAGATCTGCCTGTGGCGACAGTGCTGACCATATCAACCAAATATCCCAGTGCTCTTGGCATTATGTATCTCTTTGGAAATTTGCATGCTTGTGCATCGTTCTGGGATGGACACTTGATTACTGTTACTGTATCAGTCTCTTCCTCTGTTGCTCCTTAGAGACACATGCCCTCTTATCTGCCAAATTCATCATACTATGGAGATGAAAACAGAATCCCAACACCAAGCCTTGGAGAACACATCAAAGCAAATGTCACCTTGTTTTTCCCTGATGACAACTCTGAACGAATCACGCAGCATGGCTCCCTTTTTCTCACATCTAAAGCTACACGTGTTTGTCATGAATATTTTACACAGTTCTTTTACACTCTCAATTTGAGGTCGTGATTCAAGTGAGCTGACTCTAAACTTGTCTGCTTAAAAATCAAGGACGTTCGCTAATCCCAGTGCAGTTAGCTCCTCAGTCTCCTCCGTACCCCAAAGCTGGTGCCAATTTCTGTCTTCTTCACCCACACGATGGGGCGCTACTTTAAAGCAATATAGATTGTCTTATAAAATGTGTGAAAACTAGAGAAGAATTATAAGGAAAATTGCTATTCATTGTGTCATTATTTTTAGGCTCTTCAAAATTCCTCCATAAGGGTTTGTTGTAGCACCAAGCTCCTGACCTCTGGAATCCAGAACTTCCCCTTGAATCTTTCAGCAGATCCCACAGCCAAGGAAAGATGAGATCATTCATACTGACTCTTTTCCTTACAGATAGCTTCTCCATACCAAACCCCTGATAAGAAATAAACAAGTCTGAGCCTCATTCATGCATCATGTCTGTCACCTTGGTTTTGCATGTATGAATAGATATCTTCAATCTGTAGCATGTACCTAACTTTTACTAAAAGAAGTATTTTTTGATTATCCTTAAGTTCAGCAACATAAAATAACATATTCATTACAATTCTCCTCCACGAGGTATGAGATCTAGGGATACTGTACCTAAAATCTCTGCTCAGGACCTCACTAAGAATGTAGATTTTATTTCCTCATCAGTAGGGTCATCTGAGTGTGGAGTCTTACCCCAAAGTCATTGACAACAGAAATCGTTTCACTAATGTTTGGGGAGAAAAGGCAGCACCCCATACTCCTTTTTCTTCTGATGTTGACCAGCCACAGCTGCCAGCAAACTGTAGAATACTGCAGTTCCTTGTCAAGTTTACTCTATAGAAACATTTGCTTCTCTGAATAACCAGTTCAAAACTGCCTGACTTCTCCTCTGTGCTTTTAAAGGTCTCTGCTTTTAAAAAGCCCTTGCAATCATTTAAGGTCTACCCAGGAACCTTTCCGTCTCAAGAGTCACTGACTTATAACCTTCATTATATTTGTCATATCTCTTCATAGGAGAACATTGATTGTATACTAATTACTTAAAGAGAGTATAGACCAGTGACTTAAAATATTGAGAAAACCATTTGAGAAGTATACGTGCCAGAATCAAATTTACTGTAAAATGAACAGAAAGCTTCAAAACCGTTTGTAGCAATTTTCCTTCACACTAGAAAAGACTCTGTATATGTGTTCATGTGTGCACATGTTCACATAATTTTTGCAAAACTAGTACAGTTTATTTATCTTTCAAAGAGCTGCCACTCTCCCTTGAAGTTTCCTCTACTTTATTTGACCATGCTGTTTGTTCAGTTATCTAAAAAGAAGTAAAGACAAGTATTTTAAGGGTCCTGATCACTTCTGTGCAGCAGTGGGAATGAATTCTCAAGAATTCTTCAGTCTTATGAGCCCATTCTCCTGCTAAGGTCACACAAACCAGGACCCCCATGGCATTAAGAATGAGATGCCTGGAAACCCACTATGGGGTCTTATGGAAATAAAAGGAAGAAAACATTCTTAAAATGTATATTGACAGACGAGTCAAAAAATTCTTTACCAAGGGAGAAGTGTAAAGTTATAAGTAGAACACATATTTCTCTACATTGCCTCATCAAAGACAAAGGATTTTTATAGTCTTAGGAATGATTTTAGCAAAACCTTAGATTCCATTCAAATACATAATGAATTTTAATACAAATAGAATATTTAATAAAGTTTAAACATATCATTTGATGTCTTATTTGAAAAGGAGTTGAAGAGAGCTCACAGAAACTGGCTTGGATGTGTGCGATAGACCTTTTTTGGGCCAAAATTAAATTCACTTATTAAGGAGTTGAATGAAAATTCTGATAAAAGTAAATGATTTTGAAAGAGAAATTATAATAAAGACCAGCAATGAGAAAAAGTTAAGAGTTATTTTCATGTTCCAAATAAAAATGTAGGCAAAATACAATTACATTATACCAAAAGTAATAATTCTTTGAGCAAAATGGATACAAGTTTTAAAAAATAGCTATTAGTTTCTTGGATCTCTTTGTTGATCGAATTATTAAATAGAAATGGATAATACACAAAAATATTCATGATTTTATACAAATTGCTCCATGGTGACATAGCAAACACAATATGGCTAATTACTCTTCCATGCAAGACAAACCTTAAAAAGTGGAGTCATGAACTCTCTGGAGTCATGAACACTCATAAAAGATACTTAGGAAAGGTCCAAGTTTTCAAATGTGACATTGCGTTTTACATGTGTGATGGTTTGAAAAAGAATGTCCCCCATAGACTCAGATGTTTGAATAATTGGGCCCTAGTTAGTAGCTCTGTTTAGGGTGTAATAAGGGGTGAGGTACTGCTAGAGGTAGTGTGTCACTGGGTACGGCTTTGTGGCTTCAAAGCCCAGCCACAATTTCCAGTTCACTCTCTCTTGACTTCCTGTACCTGTCACCATGCCTGATGCTTGCTGTCACGATTCTATGACATTATATATTTTTTATATCTTTGGAATCACAAACCCAAATAAATCCTTCCTTCTGTAAATTGTTTTGGTCATGATGTTTACCACAGCAATAGAAAATAAAGTAAAGCAATATGCCATAAAAGATTAAAAGTAAAAACCAAAAAGTGACTTCAAATACTAACAAACTCTTTAAAATAACAAAACTTTTTTTTCCAATTTTATTTTTTTCTGACGAGATGATCAGGGAGAATATAAATCTTGTAAAAAAAAAAACCCTCATTATTTTAGTATAGTGTTACATTTTGTGAATTTATCATTTTAAACTTTTTTTTGGTTATTTTTTATTGTTGTTGTTTTTCGAGACAGGGTTTCTCTGTAGCTTTGGAGCCTGCCCTGGCACTAGCTCTTGTAGACCAGGCTGGCCTCGAACTCCCAGAGATCCGCCTGCCTCTACCTCCCTAGTGCTGGGATTAAAGGCATGTGCCACCACCGCCAGGCTATCATTTTAAGCTTTATAATTTTCTGATTTAGGTGTTTTCATTGGTTCCTAACTTTGTCTTCACAAAATAGCATTTAATTAAAAAAAAAACACTCTCACAGTATGAAAACCTCAGACATCATAAAACTTGTATAGTCATCCCAACCCATGCTCCTTATCGTGTCTCAAGCTCCTTGTGGGAAATCATGTGCAGGACATGTGTCCATGTAGACACAAAGATATTATATCATCTTCTCCTTGTGAGGAGCACAAGTGCTCTTGAGTACTCCTTGCCCCTACCAACCCGATGGCTTTTTTTTTTTTTTTTTTTTTGGAGGGAATGGGACAGGGACAGTGCTGGCAAGGGTCACTCAGAGGGTTAAGGTTCATATCTAACAGCTTAAGCATTTGAATTTGAATGTGACCTGAAACCCACACTGATTTCTTTCTGGGTGAAATATTCATAATATTCAATTGATCATATTAAAGTACACAATCCGTTGCCATAGAGTATATTTATGATATTTTTTAATTCCATTTAATTCTAAAACATCTTTATAAACTTCCCTTTCTAAGGGATAAAGCCTTCACAGAGATTTCTGTTCTTGATTCAGGCTCCTTTCCACATTTACAGACTTGAATTTGGGGGAAGGCAAGGCAAACTTCTATTCATGAATACAGATCCTAGTTCCATGCCCAAACTAACAGACTTATTGCGCTGTTTACTGAGGTGGCTTTCTTGCTAGCCATGGTAAATGTCCCCTTCTGAAAACAGGCTTCTGAGACCCCGGGTGAATTACTAAGACTCTAGTGTAATCCCCATGTAGAAGGATTTCTGTTTCTCTTAAAATTTTGTGGTTTATCACAAATTACCAAATGAACAGCCCACAGTGCTATTTATCAGCTCTAAGTGATTTCAAGTGTTCCCCCTGTTAAAACTTTGAATGTTCTGTGCTGCCCCTTATGTTAATACTGTATTTATTGCTAGTTTTCTGCTCACATGAAACAAAGCATATTCATAAAACCTGGATTTCGCACAAAGGTCCCTTTTCTTCAACACTGCACTTAAACTGATTCATTCTTTAATTTCTCTGTATCCCCGAAAATCTGATAGGGAGGACTACATGGATCCATAACTGAAAGAAATTTAACTGAGGAAAGGGAATTTAGCTGAGCTTTAGTAAAAATGAATTTAAATGTGTTTGGTTTTTGTAAAGCATGCAATCCGTTGGGTTTGATCTTGTCTTTGGAGGTGGGGCTAGAAGTAGCTCATGCACAAACAGACTGAATGAATACGTGTTTATGCAAGTAAATAAATGATCCTTTTCTACTCCACAGTCTACTGAACCCTCCTCCAGTTCCAAGATAGTCCACAAATGCTGGGTGGAGTTCACCTACAGGAAAAGGCACAAGTCTGTTGCATGTAATTCTGAAACAGTTTTTCACTGTGCGATTTTCACAGAAAACATGCCGTTTTCTTCTATACCAGGGTTCATCGTGTAGGATGAATTTATGCTCATATATATTTGAGTATATGATTCAGGAAAATTTGAAGACAGAATACAAATATATTGTTAAGAATTTTAAGCATATGATATATAAAAGCTACATAATAAATCATGAAAGTCATGCTAAGCACAGTCTAAAATATAAACATGAGCCTGTTTTTATATATTCATCTCATAACTTGAAAAAATTCCCAAGATTAAGGCTAAACCATTTGCTACAGAAGTCTGTTCATAACACTGGGGAAGATTTGATGTATAATAATGGAAAAATGTAATACAGCCAAAGAGAATAAGACGAGAAGGCAGAATGTCTAGAAGTGGAAATAATTATCTTCTCCTGAAGAGGATGCATGGCCTCCTCTGAGACAGGGAGAAGGAAATGGAGGCAGGAAAATGTTACATGGATGCTGGTGCTTATTTCCTTAGTTGCTTTCTCTGGTTGACCCTCAGTATATTTTTTGCTAAGGTCGTGTGTTATTGTGAGAGGCTGCTTGTTCATTCCTGGCTGCCAGACTCACAGAAAACTTATTATTTGCCATACTGTTTGGCCAATAGTTAAGTATATTTCTAACTTGCTCTTATATCTTAAATTAACCTACTTTTATTATTTTATATTTTACCACAAGTCTTGTAGCCTGCAGGCAAGGTTCCAGCGTGTCTGTCTCTGGTGGGACTATATGGGTTTCTCCTTGACTCTGCCTACTCTTTCCATCTATCTATCTATCTATCTATCTATCTATCTATCTATCTATCTATCTATCTATCTATCTATCTATCTATCTATCTGTTTTAGCCTGGCTATATTCTGTTAAGCCATTGACCCATATATCTTGTCATATATCAAGACAATGAACTGCAATCCGAGTACTTTATTCCTTCTCATCTAAAGAATTGTCTATGTATTTTAAATGTGGACTTAAAACAAAACATAATAAATGAGCTTCAAATACATACAATTTCACATATGGTTGTGCTGAATTTATGAAAGTTGTATGGCAATCAGGAACATGGAATTATCCTGAATAATTTTCAAGGCTCTTTTATTATTTCTGATACTAGTTTCATACTATGGTTGTACAAGTTGACCTTTAATTAATAGAGACTCCATTTCATTTCCTTTATTGCCTGAAATCATAAATCCTTTCAGCAATTTTTTTGAGAATTTTAAATGAAATTATTTTACTGATATCATCCCTACCAAAAACAAAGAGAAGGAAAATGAAAACACATTTTGGCTATAAATAACAAAAATACTATGCTCAGCATTTACAGAAAACCACGACTAAAGATTTTAAAAATCACATCTAATTCTGCTTATTTAATTATTTACTTTTTAATTTTATCTTTTGGACCATGGTACTTCTATATTATGTGATTTGTAATTTTGAAAGTTTAGCTTAACAGAATAGCACAAGAAAATGACTATTTACTGTAGAGTAAACTTACTTAGTTATGTATCTACACTTGCTGTTCATGTGTAAAACCGCTTGGAAACTCATATTTTGGGAAGGTGTCCAGAATCTACAGCATGCTTTTTTAAGGAATCTGGATGGTGGAAAGGGGGAACAGTTGGCTGTTTTGTTGAGACAAACAACACACTGGTTTGGTAAACTAAAAATGAAATCTGTTGGTCCCCACATGGCAAGAGAATATTAGGGTTCATGGTGCATCTGTTTCTCCCAATAGAATTCAAGCCTCTAAAAAAAGTGCCACGTTTTGTTCAGTTCAGCAGTACTTGCACTATTCTGAATACATAGATATAGCATAAGTGATTATTGAATTTAGTGTCTTTAATTTGAATCACTATCAGTGCTCCCAATGGTTTTAATCAATGCCAAATGATTCTTTGGCCATTTGCAATAAGCACAAGATGCTTTTCTTATTCCATACATGTGGGTCTTTCTGCACATCTTCTCTGTACATGATATGCCATGAATTTGCAGAATCTTAGTTTCTGGTGCTACATTACAGTGTAGCAGTCATGTGGGGATTATTCATGATTGGTAGCTGAGCTCATTTCTTTGACTAGATACCTGGATACAAATGAATGTTTTAATATTTCAACCCCTTCAAATGTAATGGGAAAACCTGTCATGGATAATAAGGTGCAATGGAGGGTCTGAGCTCTTAAAGTGACAGGCTTTCTGTGATTTCAAATTCCAGCTCTCTTGGATTTGAGATAGATAATTAAGTTAAGGATGATGCCTCTGAATAAAAATGCCATCACCATAGTCTCTACAATAATCAATGCCCTAAACTAAAAGTATCATTTTGGTTTATGTCAAAATAGGAAAATTATTATTTACATATAAAAAACATGAAGAGCCATCTGAAGAGTCCCTGTTAGCTGATTCCCAATGCCTTTGTAAAATTTCTTTGTGTTATTTATTCTTACTGCAGATTTTTCTCTACTCTCTTTTGTATATTATCATTAAGTAACAAAATATTATGAAGCATCCTGGTTTGACATGGCAGACTAATTGTGCACGCTTGTATAATCAAGAGAAGTTGGTTGTTGAATCTGAAAGGGTAAAGCATTTGTTTACAAGGTTGAGATGCCTTCCTTGAGTATGGCCATTAATGTGCAAACTTGGAGAAGTAGAAGAGTTTCCTAGAAGTCTCCCAGAACCCATGGTTCTGTTTGCTGATAAATGTGATTTTCCCACTCCAGGAACGCTCCTTTTGTTCTCATCTGTGTTTTATGTGGCTGTTTGTTACTGAGACAAACCAAATGGCTAAATCAATACAAACGGCCCTGGAGGGCTAAAGAGACCACAAGAAAGTGTAGCATCATTAAACTAAATTACAGACAAGCACTTACGAAGACAAATAAGTATTTTGTTACCATAAGTCTTTGTTTTTTTTATGGTGAGGATGATTGAGAATGTTTACAGAACTTGCACAGTTCCTGGGAGAAGGCATGCAGGGCAGTGTCCTAACAGGTGGGTCTTCCTCATTGTCATGAGCATTGATATCTGACAGGATGTGGAAAATTGTTAGTGTTTTTCCCAGCCCAACATGTATCTACTGTTAGGAAATACACAGGACTGTAGAGAGGTGATAACTAGGTAAATGCACATAAGCCAAGTTATTCTGGTTTCAGAGCCACATACGTGGCCTGGGGAAGATGGGCTCTGTCGGGGATGAGAGTGAGACACCCCAAGAGGTTGGGCATGATGAAATGGTACAATGCGCTATTTGTGGGTGTTGTCTTTCCTGTTCTCTGCAAAGGGTCTGTGGACCTCAGCTTTATTTTCTCAGTGCTCCACAGAACATGAAGATAAAGGCAGAGGCATTAATTTCAGGACTCTACAAATGTACTTCAGGCCAGAAGGTGGTCTTATGTTATTGAAAATAGTTGTCGAGAAAGTGCATTTCAGAAATGAGAAAAATAATTCACTAGAAGCAGGTTGTTAGAAGTAGAGAGAATGTAAGAGATGTTTGGTCCTAAGAAACACTACATATGTGATCTGTCCATGTACCCAACAGCTCACAATAGAAGCCACTGTAGAGCAGATTTGACTTCTCAGATGAAATATGTGAACTTAATATTGGGATAATTTGTTTGTACTAGAAAAATCAGCAGTAATATTTACATGCTCCCTCCCTTAAGTATTTTTTGCTTGTACAAATAAGTTCACTACATATAAAAGGTACACAAGAAAAAATTATTTATTAATCTCATGTTACACATCCAAATGTTAATATTTCTCATGAAACCTATCAGAAAAGTTCCAATGAACTATTGCCTTCATAAAAGACAACATTTAGGAAAGTGTTATTCTTCATTGCTTGAAATAGTAGTAGAACCACGAATTTGGAGGAATCATTGTGGGTTTATGAATACATATGACAGTGTACATATGAATGTGTGTGTCATTTGTTTCAAATGATGGTTATTTTTACAGACTAAATGGGAATTAAGTAGATAATTTAATAAACCAAAAAAGATTTTTTTACTATAAATTACATTGAGATACTATTCTACAAAGCACATAGAAAGGGTTTATGCCTTTTCTAAAAAGGAAAATTGATTCAATTGACTTACTAAAAGACTGGCTTCAACATAGAAATTTTTATTGCATGTGAAAAGAGATAAAAATTGAAGTAACTTTTGATACATATGTAGGTTAGCTGTGCTTGAACTCTGATGGGTATGGTAAAGCTGTATTGCGCCCAACATGTATTTATTCCTTTCCCTTTCTCAGGTTCCCAGAATGATTTGGTTTCTCACTCTTGTACTAGTCATTGCCGAGCAATGGGAAGATTAAGATCCTGAGACCACCCATGTGGTGGTGGCACATGATTTTAATCCTAGCACTCATGAGGCAGAACAAGTGAATCTCTAAATTTGAGGTGTTTACAGAGCAAGTTCCAGGAAAGCTACTCAGAGAAGGCATGTTTTGAAAAACAAAACAAAACCGAAAGCAAAAACGAAAAGAAGAACTTGAGGCCAAAGGAAACACATGCCACCTATAACACACGTTCCTTTTTCTTTTTACATTAATGATAAACTGATTGACCCATAGCTCAGGCTTCTTATTAACTTTTATAACTTATATTAGCCCGTTATTCTTATCTATGGTAGCCACATGGCTCGGTACCTTTTTTGGTGAGGCAGTCACATCTTGTTCACACTGTGTCTGGATCACAACTGCAGACTGCAGAATCCTTTTCCCAGAATTCTCCTGTTCTCATTGCTCTACCTCTACTTCCTGCCTGGCTACTGGGCAATCAGCATTTTATTAAACAAGTACAAGAAACAAATGTTTACCCGGTAAAACCATTGTCCCACAGCAATTACCCCTCCCTTCTTTTTTTTTTTAAAAAAAAAAGAACAAGAACTCTGAACCTAATATCCTTTGTTTAGTTTTCTCCTGACCATTATCCATAACAGCTTGTAATCAACATTCTAGACAAAGGAAAACATCCATAGTCCATTTTGAGGGAATATGGTCGTAGTTTTCCAGGCTACTGCCTGCTGAATTGAGGCACTGATGATCTTATGGGGACTTAAAGAAAATTTAGAATTATGATCAAGTCATGACTGGAGTATCCTGTGAGGCTTGATCATCTCAGCAGGCAGTCTTGTGGCTATTTTGGATGTAGAACTTAGACATCTGGGCCATCTGCTCCTATCAAAGATTGTGGTGGCACATACCTTTAATCCCAGCACTTGGAAGGCAGAGGCAGGCAGATCTCTGTGGGTTCAGGACAACCTGGTCTACAGAATGAATTCAAGGATAGCCAAACATACACAGAGAAACCCTGTCTCAAAAAGCCAAAAAGTAAAAGTAAAAATAAAAGAAATAGAATTTAAACTAAAGCCACGTAAAGATGGAAAATACACAGAGTCTGGATACTGTATATTCTTATGTTGTCTTTGAAATGCTTGACAGCTGAGGAAGAAGCAAAAGCTGCTAAAAGACATTTAGATATACATGCTGCTGGATTAATAAAACATAAATATTTTGTAAATGCCTTGACTTCAAAATTGAAATCAAAAGAGATATATTACTTTGGAGAACAGGTTTTGCTTTTGTATCCACAAGAAATGAGAGGCTATGGATTTATTCTGGGCTAAGAAAACACACTTCTTAATTGTGAATAAAAGCCCTCACCCCCCCCCCCCCATCCACCATCTCCATCTTCACATCCCTTCCTGCCTCTAATGGTAATGAGTGAAGCCTCATATTCTAGTGGTAGAACTATTGTTGGAAGGATTATTAATTACCATGTCATTACATAGAGGAAAATCTCCCCATGACTAAGAAATAAGCCTTTGTGTGGTTTTAGCCCATTGAGATATTTTATCATCGTTCTCTGATATTTCTTTGCCACTCTAACTGAGTTGGTCAATATGGTATTCATGATACTTCCAAGTAAAGACTAACACAGAACTCTCTAGGCTTTTACATGATCTTACACTTATATCTTTGAAATAAAGTTTATTAGAAGCAGAGGCAAAAACTAAGAATCAAAAAATATGAAATCATGAGACCGAGGTTCAAGAAGTTGTTTCAAACACAGAAGCGTTCATTTTTATGAGGTTTGTAATATGCACAAGAGGTGCAAGAATTAGTACTTCAAATGATTCAAACACTCTTTTAAACCATGTAAATAGACATTTGTTAAGTCATGCCCTATACTGTGTCTATATTCTATAGTGTATATATATCATATATATAGTATAGCATCTATAGTAGGACTAGTTGATTTAATGACAGAGTAGCGCAGTAAACTGGAGAATGTGAGTAGAAACTGAGGAGGTAGAGTTTGAATACCTCATTTTTGGGGGAAGGGGTCGGGACAAATTCAGACTAAAGGAATTCACTCCATGCCAGCAGTCCTTAGAGCTTTCAATAGAACCCATGCTTTCATATTAACATTATGTCCATTTAAAAATTTATCTAAAAGTAACAAGTTTTTAGAATCAAAATGACCTCTCCTGAGAAGACTATGTTTTAATAGGCCTACTATTTTCTAAGATTTTTTTTTTTCACTTAGAAGTCTTTCCACTTGGAAGAGCTATCAACAGAGGACAGGAGAGGTGGGAATTTGTGTGTCACTTGATACTATTTTGTCTTGAATTTCTTGTCGCACATGTCCAGAGAAAGGTCTGACGTGACAATAGAAGCAGAGCGTGTTAAGAACTCATGTGGATACTCTCATTGTCTTCCCTCTTGGTCCCTTTTAGGTAGGAATACTGACATTTTTAAATTGACTAGAAGTATGGGAAGCATTTTTAAAACCATTTTTCCTTAAATTTACTGTGGGCATGTTTGCCTGTGTTTCTGGGTGGAAAGAAAATGTACATGCTCCAACTCAGCTTTTAGAATAATACTCCGTCCCCCTTCCGAAGAAGAAAAAAAAATGGTACTCACAACTTGAGCTTATATATTTCATTAAACACTAACGAGGGCATAGGAGAGTCAGTTTAACAGTGCTATGATGTGAAAATGGTTCAATTTGATGTTGATGTCTGTAGACATAGACCAAAAAAAGCTATGAGCCCAGGAATTCAGATGCCCTTTAGAAGGTAGGAATGGATTCCCTCTATGGCTCTGAAAAGGAATGTCGCCCTCATGATACCAGGACTTTGTGCTACAGATACTCATGGCAAATTTTTAGCTTTCAAGAACAAGATATAGTAAGTTTATCTCTTAATACCCATGCCTGTTTACTAACATTTTAACAGTATGTAGGAATAAAGCAATGGAGTAATATTCCATCAGTGTTTGAGAGGTGTTACAAAAATTATAGCCACTTCTTTCATTTCTCCTATCAACTAAATATTAATAGTAACAGTAAGGTAAGGGGCTCTGAATGGGAATTTTATTAGACATGAGCTTCATGCTCCAGACCACAGTGTTTTGGGAAACAGAATCAAATTGCTGTGAGAACAGGCTGGGTATTTCCTGAGCTCTGTTTTGCTAAGAAACAACACTGTCTGGAACAACATAAAGAAAGATGGTCTCTTTTGAATCCTTCTGTGCTTACAAGTCTCCTACTGAAAAAGAATAAATCATAACCAGCAAGAATTGCTAAATGTCAAACCATAAAGTTCACCCCTTAGATGGGTCAGGTCCTGAGCAGAGAATGTTATTTAATACTGAGGCAGATGATAAATTTGTCAACCCAATCAGGCTGGACTCTGAAGCTGGGTTTCTTGCTTTGTAAGCTCTAGCTGATGACAGATTGTTATTTACACATATACTTTATTTCTTTCTACTTTATAAAATTATCGGTCTTGTAACTTGTGCCTCGTCCTTTAGGTGATGCATAAATGCAAACCAGTGAGAAAGCTTCCACCATCTCTTCGTTCCAGTTTTGGCTCCGTTATTATATAATGTTTCATGTTTACAACATTCTCACTGTGTGTTAAGCAAAACAACATCAGTCACCAAAGCTTCTGGAGCCTTCTACATTTCCCAGCATGACGGCCATGAGAAATGCAAGTGCTGAAACCAACCATTCTGAAGTACGCTTTGTGAAGTCATAACATTCAGCTACCTGTGAATGGGAATGATTTATTCAGAGCAAAACTCTTTGTAGGAAATCCAAATGCTTACAAAGGGCACCGGAGACGGATCATTTTCAGGTCACCTAAAACTCTTATGGTGGGGAGAGACAAGCACAGCAAACTAAAGTGAGAGACGGCTGAAGAAGTTCAGTGGGTCTCTTAAAAGGATGTGGGCACTAAGTGATGATCATTAAGATTTTCTGTGGAATTTTAATCAGTTCATCCTTTGACATTGAGGCCATGCAAGACTTGCTAATTGGAATTGGAAGAGGTCATTAAGCACTTACTTCTGCTTTTCTTTAATCTGTTACATTAGGATTTAGAAATATCTCAATACAAGGCCAGGGGAATGGCTCAGTAGGTAAGAACACTGCTGCTACTGAGCTTGATGACCTGAGTTCAATCCCAGGATGCCTCATGATGGAGGGAGAGAACCAACCAGCATTCTCTCTTTCTCTGTGTGTGTCTGTTTCTGTTTCTCTCTCTCACACACACACACTAAGTAAATAAATAAATGCTATTTTAAAAAGATATGTCAGGGTATATATGTGGGATAATATACACAGTGGTGATTAAATGAGCTCACAATTTATATTTATTTATCACACCTGAAGGAGTATTTTGTAGTTAAAGCAGTTTCTTTCTTTTTTTTTTTTTTTTTGCCTAAGTGGAAAGGAGTACCTGAGAAAGAAGCCACTGAACCGAGAATCAGATCAGGAGTGGAAATATTATCCAACATTGTTACTAGAAAGGGTTAGACTTCGGTACTTATTCTACTTCTAGAACTCAGTCTCTGTGAGTTCAAAATTTAACCCTAAATTAGCTCTTCCAGCCACTAAAAATGGTAGAACCTGCTGTAGCTTTTTGTGTGGTCAGCTGGGATGCGAGTAAAGGAGCAAATACACAGAATTTATACTCTAATTTTCCTCCTGCATAAATGACACATGTCAGCTATAAATCATTGCAATATGTGAAGGCAGTTTAATACCAGCAATGACGTTCTCTGTACCTATATATAGGTTATCTAATATTTTAAAATTAAATTTAGTATGATGAAAAGCCTCCAGGAAATTAATTTTAAAAGATCAAATACTCCATCCATGGCTATGTATACAGTTTAAATTTTACAAAGAAATTTTAATATAAAAATCCAAAATATTCAGCGAGTCCGGTTTTATCCCATGATTTTTCAGACCCGGGCCAGCCGGCCTTGGTGAGTTCCCGATAGAACATCCCCATTGTCTCAGTGTGTGGGTGCACCCCTCGCGGTCCTGAGTTCCTTGCTCGTGCTCTCTCACCATCTGCTCCTGATTTGGACCTTGAGATTTCAGTCTGGTGCTCCAATGTGGGTCTCTGTCTCTGTCTCCTTTCACGGCCTAATGAAGGTTAATATCCAGGAGGATGCCTATATGTTTTTATTTGGGTTCACCTTCTTATTTAGCTTCTCTAGGATCACGAATTATAGGCTCAATGTCCTTTACTTATGGTTAGAAACCAAATATGAGTGAGTACATCCCATGTTCCTCTTTTTGGGTCTGGCTTACCTCACTCAGGATACTCAGCAAATTGTAGTGTTGTGCTTTTACATTTTTTTCTTCATCTGTGAGCTTCTGTCACTGGAGGCTTTTGTTCATCTTGCCCAGTCCAGGAGACACTTATAAAATAGTCACTCAGAGGCTTATTATTAACTATCATTGCTTAGCAGATGACTCAGGCTTATTATTAGATAGCTCTTACATATAAACTAACCTATTTCTATTAATCTTTGTATCGTCACATGGCCCATGACTTACTGGTACTATCTGGCATCTGGAGTCTTACTCCTTCAGTAACTGTTGATGTCTCTCTTGATCCTGCCTTCTTTCTCTCTGCATTTAATTTGACTTTTCTGCCTAGATATATACTGTCCTGTCATAGATCAAAGCATATTTATTCATCAACCAATAAAAGCAACACATATTCACAGCATACAGAAGGACATGCCACATTGGTTTCTGAGCATGAAAGACTGAGTCACTTAATGCCACATTTCAGAACCCAGGACAGTGCCTGGCCTATTGTCCTTACATAATAAACTACTGTTAATCTACAGAAACCAATGAACCAAATTCGTGGGAACTCATGAACTCTAGACTGGTAACTGTGGAGCCTTCATGGGACCAAACTAGGCACTCTGAATATGGGAGATAGCTGTGTAGCTTGGTCAATCTGAGGGGCCCCTGGCAGTGAGACCAAGATCTATCCCTGGTGCATGAGCTAGCTTTCTGGAGCCCATTCCAAAATGGGATGCTGTGCTCAGACTTGTTGCAGTGGGGAGGGGCTTGGTCTTGTCTTAACTTAATGTGCCAGAGTTTTTTTTTCTCCCCATGGGAGGACTTACTCCTTGGAAAGAGCTAAAGGGGGGTGAGCTGGGGAAGGAGGTGAGGGGTAACAGGAAGATGGGTGGGAGGGAAAACTATAGTTAGAATGCAAAATAAATAAAAAAATAAGTAAACAAAAAATAGTAAAGAATGAACAAAGAAATAGAAACAAGGCAGTCGTGTGACTCAAACTTTGTCTACCACAGAGCTACATCCTCTAGCACAGTGACTCTTCCAGTTTGGCCCTGAGACAATACTATTATGATGCTGGTCAGACAAAGTGTGATGATTCTTGGTGAAGATATGGATGGTGATAACTTTAGTGATAAAAAACTGTGAGTATGCTTTTGGTTTTTTTTTAAAAAAAATCTAGTTGGTATTTGTTTCTAGTATCTAAAATTGCAACTGTCCAGAAAGCCTTTTTTTTAAACTGAAAAATACTAAGTGCACTACAATATGTAGCTGGTGCACATATCAATTTTTTAATTTTTTGAAGAGGTTTGTTAAGACTTGTATTATTTTATTTTGATTTTGTCAATTAAGAAAATATTATCATGTTAATTGTAACTATTTTTGCCTAATGTGTTTTTGTTATTGACTCATGTGTGCACTGAATAATCATATTGAGAACCGATATTATATTGCTGTCATCAATTAATCAATTATTCTGTAGTCAGCACATTTCTCCATATCTTAATAGATCCAGAGAACCTCAGAACTGAAGGAATCTAACAGTCAGGTCATAGCCACTTATTTTATAATTTAGGGTACTAATACGCAATAGAAAGTCATGTGTGGTTCAGCTTACGTAAGCTTTGTCCTTTGCCTGTTAAATTTTAGTATTTACATATTCGCAAATAGATGTGCTGTGCAGCTGTGAACCTGAGACCAAATTAGCAGTCAGTGGTGACTAAAGATTCCATAGCAGGTGCAGCCCTTAAATTATCTTGTCTCACATTCCACATGATGCAACAAGGGTAATATCCCGGGTCACATTCTGTCACCAGAGTCTGACACAAGTGAAGGCTCTCATCCAGCATAAAAGGTCACCATCAGTGCCAGGAAATTAGTGGCTTAACCACTAGCAAGACACTTTGACCCATGTGACAACAACAACTTTTGATCACTATAGAGATAATGTTGATGTAATAATTTCTTTGGTTACTTTGGCTCTGTGTTTAAAATGTGAACAACATCTCTTTTCACCAGCAGGCTTATATCTATCTCTGTCCCAAAACAGTACTTGGAATTGTATATCAGAAACTGCTAACCTAGCATATGCATGTTTGGAGCATAACATGTCATCTTAGTCATTGTATCTTCAATAATTGATGCAGAAAAATTATGAAAAATCATGAAAGATAGTGCAGTGAATTTTAAGAATAATTGCAGCTTCTTTTTAAAGTCTGAGGTCTTATATATGGAAGTCACAATGTGAGTTATTGTTTATATAATTTGAACACCTTAATGTCCATTACTTAATCCTCATATCACCTTTTAGAAACAATACAATACTATAATTGCTTCTATCATACAAATATGGGCAGAGAGATACAGAAAAGCATAGAAATACATTCAAGGTTGGTATTCATTAAACTCCACAAATAATCATGAGCCAAATTATTTAATAAGCTCAGAATTTTCCATGTTGCAGTTGGCAACACTACCATCCTTTCATTAAACCTGTTAAGTTTCTGCTAAATGTGTTAGTGCTAACCTGGTGGGGAAGGTCCTTCTTTCTATATGCTGCTTTCATTGGTTAATGAATAAAGAAACTGCCCTGGCCTGTTGATACGGCAAAACTTAGGTAGGCAGGGAAGATGAACTGAATTCTGGAAGGAAGAAGACAGAGTCAGAGAGACACCATGTATCCGCCACCAGAGATAGACATGCTGCAACTTTGCTGGTAGACTACAACCTCATGGTGATGCACAGGTTAATGGAAATGGGTTAAATTAAGATGTAAGAGTTAGCCAATAAGAAGTTAGAGCTAATGGACCAAGCAATGATTTAATGAATATAGATTCTGTGTGACGATTTGGGGGCTAAGAAGCCGGGAACAAACCTTTGATTAAGCACACAAGAGAAAAAAGAGCGCCCTTCCTGTTACACTAACCTAGAGTTGGTAAAGACCTATAATAAGGTCCTTCTTATTATCAAGGTTGGGTGAAGAGTTTTCCCTCTTGAAGACTGAAATAGTGACATATTTGTTGAGTGGTTAGCAGAGACACTTCTGGTAAGATGTTGGGAAGTCCCTCTCAGATGAAGAAGTGTTTTCCATGGCATGTCTATGTTGGCAAGTAGCCAGGCATACGGCAACAGGAAGACCATTTGAGGTGTATTAAATAGTAAGTGAATTTTTCTCTTGTGTGCTTAATCAAAGGAAGGTAAAAGTTAGTAAGTTTGGATTAGACCAAACAGAGGATGCAGTTAGATAATCAGACAAGAGATTAAGACTCAGAGGGAATCTTCAGGTAAGGATTGCTGTCTGCCCTGGGCAAGCACTGGAGACATTTCATCGCAGTGTGGCAGTCACATAACTTCTTTTGCTTCTAAAAAGATGATGTGGGTTGTTACATAAGATAAAATTTCTCTATTGCCTTTTATCCATCACTCAAACTGCTATACACCTGGAAATCTATGGCTACTAAAGGCAGCTAAAAGTCTGATGCCAGGAACAGTGTTTGCAGGGTTATAATCTTAAACTCTTTTACAAATTAAAATTTATATGTAGCCATAGGAACGTAAATGAAAAGATATATGGCAGAGATGTATAATACAAATAACAAAATAATAAGAATGGTTTAGTCAGATTAAAATTTAATAGAATGTTGTTTTATATTTGTAAACTCTGGTAACATATGGACACATAAATTAAATATTTCAGATTTCTTCCTAGGATAAGACTTTTGTCTATTTCATTTGGTAATATATTTCCTTGCATTATTAATATGTCTGGTTTATTATCTGCTGTTATTATGGTTTGGGAATTAGAAAAAAATCCCAGCCTTAAAAACTGATATTTAAATATAGCAAAAATTACTTGAACAAGTGTCTTCACTATGGCAACAAAACAGAAACAGCTTATTCTGAACAAAACACATTTCAGAGGAGATATTCCTAAGAAAAACTGAGTTGGAAGGCATCTGATATCTATGGCAACATGAGAGGTGAAAGAAATCTTGGGTTGTTTAAGACTGTGCTATAATATTTTTCAAGACAAATTTCATATTAACACAATACATTGTACATAAAAAATGTGAGTAGAGCCATGTAAAAGTCAGTGAATTTTTGTAATGACTTCACTGTGCAACCATTGTTTAGACTGAATAAGGATTTAGAGAATTGAAAGTCCCAGGGTACTCTAAGCTCTATAGTGAGTTCCAGGCCAGCCTTAGCTTCACTCTAAGACCCTGGCTCAAAATTTAAAACATGAAGTACTCATGGATTTAAGAAAACGATGTTGAGCCGGGCGGTGGTGGCGCACGCCTTTAATCCAAACACTTGGGAGGCAGAGGCAGGCGGATCTCTGTGAGTTTGAGACTAGCCTGGTCTACAAGAGCTAGTTCCAGGACATGCTCCAAAACCACAGAGAAACCCTGTCTCAAAAAAGGGAAAAGAAAAAAAGAAAGAAAGTACAATGTCGAGGAGAGCCTTCACTGGGGTGAGTTTCTGACCAACAGCAGCATCCTGGGACATGGAACTCAGGTGTTTCTCATCCCCCCCTATACTTCCTGGTCTTCCTGCAGGGCTATACTCTCCGGATACTGCCTCTCTCTTCCTATCCCACCCAGCTTGCATCCAGAACGCCCCCCTTCTGCCTCCCTCCCCTCTGCAGGCACATAACATCACCCAGCTCAACCTGTTTGGGCACTGGGACCAAGTCCTTAGGGCAACTGGGTGGTCAATAGTTCCTTTGTCTCAATAGCCTGCCTGCAGCAAGCAAGGTAGGCCCCTTGTTGACAAGCTACCCAACCAGCAGGGAGATCTGATTAAGGCACCAGGAGAGCCATCACTGGGGAGTGCCATCACTGGGAAGGTACATCAGTGGGCAAGGAGACCTGATCCTGTAAAAGAAGATCCATAGGGGAGCATTCGGAGGAAGAGATGGACAGGTGCCAATGCAAGAATTCACCCAACAATCTGAAAAACAACATGAAACCACCAGAACCCAGCAACCTCACAACAGGAGGACATGAACACCTTAATCAAAAAGAAGTAGAGATGATAGATAGACAGACAGACAGATATACAGCCTCTATTATTAGTCTACACTCTCTTGTCTTCTGCATTATGGTTACTAAGGAAAGTAAACAGTGTCCTTCAAATGTATAACATCTAAAGAGGCTGCCATAGGCTCCAGTGTCCATCTAATAGCCTGCATTTAGGAAAAGCTAAGCCCAGGATGAGCTGTATCCATGCTCATGCAGTGAGACACCCTGAGTTCATTTTCTCTGGTTTTCTGTTCTATTTAGATCTGTAATGGATCAGATGCTGCCCCATTCCTTTGGGAAAAGTCATCAGATTTTTTTTAAGTATAAAGACATTAATAATTTCTTCTGGATATAACCTTAAAAACATATTTAGAAACATCATTCAACCAACTATCTGGAAATCACCTTCCCTATATAAAATTAACCACTGTCCACTTAGATTATTTAAATTAATGTAAAATCTTCTTTTGACTTTATTCTTCAAATGATGACTCTTAGAAAATACAAAATGAAATTTCTCAGTGGTATGAGTAAGCTGACCGGCAATGGGAGTAGGGAAAGGGAATTATGAAAAAATGTTTAATGAAATATTTATGAAAATGAATTCTTGGGAGGTCCAAACATGGTAGAGAAAGTGATTTCAGACAGAGGAAATGAACAGAAGCAGTCCTTGAGAACAGATGTTCCAAATAGTTTGCCTGAAGTATCTAGCAGTGTGGAAAGAGAGTAATGGAAAGGGATAATGGTCACCAGGGATACCAGATTTTAGCATCATAGCCAGAGATGGTGCTTTTCTTTAAGGAAGGAGGATCTCAAATCATGCCTTAAGTGAAGTCTTTAGGCTAAGTAAATTGCTCAGTGAACTCTGAGGTTTAAAATTGAGGATAAAGAAAACATGGAAGTCAATGAAAATACAAAGGGAGATCTCTGACTTCACTTCACGATTGTGGTAATCCTATTTTCTAGATCTTTGCTTTCCTTATTCTGGTGGGTAAAATCATGTTCTTGAACAATTGTTGAGAATTCAGTGGTTTATTGCACTTAGAATAACCTATCAAGTTTTCTTACTCTTATCATTTACTACCAAGAGTGTCTGTTTTGTTTCTGATATCCTTATAGAACAGATTATTCTCTCCTTTGTGGCTTCAGAATAGTAAGTTTTCATGTTGGACTAAATGGAAAAATAATAAACTTCTCTTGAACATCCAAGTTATAGAGGCAGAAAAGAGAGAAGGGGAGCCAGAAGAGAAATTTTTGAAAGAATGCTCCTTCTTATGGTGTGGTAGTTTGAGAAAAAATGGACCCAAAGGGTGTGGCACCTTTAGGAGTCATGGCCTTGTTGGAGAAAGTATTTCGCTGTTGGGGCGGGCACTGAGTTCTCTTGTGCATGCTCCCCTCGGTGTGACTTTTAGTCGACTTTCTTTTGCTTCTGAGCCAAGGTATTGCATTCTCAGCTATTGCACGATGTCTGTCTACAGCCCACCATGCTCCCCACCTTAGTAATAATGGACTGAACCTTTGAAATTGAAAGGGGCCCTCCCCAATTAAATGTTTGTATCATGAATAATAAAATAAAATAACAAAATAAATAGATATTGGTGTTCAATCTGAAAACCAGAAAAGCAAAGCAACCAAGCCACAGAGTTTTACCTCTACCAAGGCTGAGTGACCACAGACTAAGCAGACTAACCTTTTTTCTCCTCCCATTTTATATTTCCTCTAGATTTTGGATTAAAGACATGTCTCCCTAATATTTGGATTAATATATGAGCCACCACAACCTGGATTTGTTTCTGCATTGATCTTGTATAGCCCAGGTTAGCCTTCAGCTCACAGAGATCCATCTGCTTCTGTATTCCAAATCCTTGTATTAAAGGTGTGTGCCACCACTGCTTGACTGCTAGTAGGTTAGCTTTGTCATCCTGGCCTTTATGCAAGTTTTATTTCTTAAAACATAAATAAGATATCACTATATTTCCTCTTTTATCTAAAATAAATAGAAGGCTATAACTAATATAAGAAAAAACTATATACAGTAGGTACATTAAATTATGTAATATATATATAAGCAATAAGTACATCAATAATGTCTAGTCCATTTGCATTTGACAAATTCAGAGAAAAAACTCCATATCTATCCTGTCTTGGTGAGCCCATAGTCTTTTATGTAATTTATTTTCTATTACAACTTGCTTTCCGCATCTGGAAAACAAGAAAATCTATAACTATATAGCCTTTAACTCCTTCAGAGACCCAAGAAGGAGACATTTTTAACTGAGTAAGCAAGAAGTGCAAGGAAGTGACTTCCACAAAAATATGAGTAATGACAGAAACAGCTGGTTGCCTGGACAATCACCCAAAGTTCCTCTGCAACATTGTGGCATCCATCTTTGGCCTACAGGCTTAGAATATCCAACAGGTTTTTCTGTAAAGCAGGTAGTCTGAAGGGCTGCCCCTCCTTGTCTTGATAATGTGTGGCAGTCACTTTCTTTTTTGTCCTGATTGTCCAATTAGGACAGCATACTGTCAGCAGTCAAGGCAAAGGTATTTTTTTGCCCAGTGGCTTATTTTTGTCACAAAGAAAGTAAACTCCATGTGGAGTTTCTTTGATGCCCTTTATCTTCTCTGAACTAGATTGGTCCTGCTGGAAGCAGACATATCTCATTGTGATAAAAAGAAGAATGTAGGTTATTAAAACATCTTAAATGCCATATTCTGTAGATCTCTGAAGTGTTCAAAGATAATATATCTAAAATACATCTTTACTTGACCTTGAAAACATACCTAATAAAACTACAAGTTTGCTTAACCACTAACCTGCATTTCCTTATTATCCTAATAATTGCATTGTTGTATTATATTACATTGTTGTATTATATTACATTGTTATATATGTACAATATCTTGGACAAGAATAAAAATGTATGTTCAGTATATTCCAACAAAATTAATCTCAATATACAAAATTTGTATACAATATACAAAAGTACAATCCAATGTAAAATATTTAAAACTAGTAATTTGCTTTTTAAAAATAGCTTCAACAATCCACCCTTTTATCCTATTATGTATATATCCCTCTTTGTTGTTTTCAAAACAAAAATGCTGTGGGATAATGCTCTTATACACTATAAAGATTTGTTACTCATATTAGCTAAGTGATGTGGCTAGGATTACAGCTGCACCTTTGATGGCTGGCTCTACCCCATTCCTTAGCTTTTTGATAGTATAACTTCATGGTGGAGGTACTAATGGGAGCCAGATTTATTTCAAAAGCTCTGTGGCTAAACAGAGACAAGAATTATGGGTTAATTTAAGTTGTAAGAGCTAGTTAATAATAAGCCTGAGCTAATAGGCCAAACAGTTTATAATTAATATAAGCCTTTGTGTGTTTCTTTGGAACTGAATGGCTACAGAACTAGGTGGTACAGAAACTTCTATCTACAAATGTTTTCATTTATAATAGTTGCCATGGTCATGGTGTCTCTTCACAGCAATAGTAAACCCAAACTAAGACAGAAGTTGGTACCAGATGTTGTGTTATTGTTATGATAGGCCTGACCATGATTATGTTTGGAGTAATATGGACTTTGGTACTTAGAATTGGGAAAACACTGGAGGGCTTTAAGCACTTCTTAATGGGGCATACTAGTAGAAGCAAGTTAGACAATGGTGCTGATAATTATTTGAAATGTCAGGAGCTGGGTCAAGAGGTTTCAGAGAAGAATTTTAGTATGCTGCCTATAAATAATTCTTAAGATATTTTGGTGAAGAAAGTGACTGCTTTTTGTCCTTGTCCAAAAAGTTTGCCTGAGGCTAAAGTGAAGAGTTTGGAATTAATTCCATTGACAAAGGAAATCCTCAAACAGCCTAGCATAGCCTCTGTAGTGTGGATATTATTGTAACTCTAAATAAGATTTATAAGGAAAAGGAGTGAACTGAGCAAGGAAAATGTTTTTAGGAGGAAAAGAGCACTGGAAAGCAGAATGGAGCTAAATTCTTTCTTCTTGGAGATAAACAGATTAAGAAATGACATACAAAAAGTGGTGATCTCAGAGCAAGATTCCACCCAGCCAAGTTTCCAACTTGGGAAAAGGAAATAAATAAAAGTTTAGTGGCGGTACACACCTTTAATCCCATCTTTAGGAAGGCAGATGATGGTTGATCTCTGAGATTGAGGCCAGCCTGATCTAAAGAGCAAGTTTAAGGACAGCCAAGCTTAGGCAGTGAAGGAAAAGAGAAGCTGATGAAGATGTAGTTAAACAAGTGGGCCCTGTTTCAGCCCCAGTAAGCAACACAAGTTGGCAGTTTGGCCACATGGTTCTGGCTTTAGAGTTAGGGATAAAAGAAAGGGTTATGGAATTTACCTCCATGCCTAAAAAAGGTGCTAAGGCTAGGCATGTATCAGTGATGTTCCTGAATGGAGACCTAGTAGAGAGGCCATTGTGAAGTTGTGAAGTTGAAGCCTGGACTACCTTGGAAAACCGAAGATGTTAGAGATGTCAGAGTCATGGGATACCTGCCAAGGAGAGCTGCTTACAGTGAGTGAAACCAGGTCAAGAGAAACAAGTGTGTTGTAGTCAACAAATCTGAAAGGATCTGGAGATGTGGAGAGTGTTTAGATATCAAACATAAAGATGCAGAATTTGGAGCTTACTCAGCTGGTTTTCAGCCTTGTTTTATTCCCATATTTCCTAACTATGATTCATTCCCTGAATTCTGGAATGATAATATGTATCCTATAGCATTATATGTTGGAAATATGTAATCTTACCTCTTAAAACCTGTAAGTGAGCCTCCCCAGTGAAATGTTTTCATTTCTAACAGTTTCTGTCGTCTTAGTTTCTCTTCACAGCAGTAAAAACCCAAACATGGATTTTTATTTTTCTCATGTCTTCCACTTCTTGGATAGCTTCCTCCTGTTTACTTTAACTTAAGACTCTCTAATCTTGGTCTGTTTTAGGTATGGCCTCACATCATTTGGTGACCTCATCCATCTATTTGACTTCAACAACCTTGTTGGGCAAATAACACTAAAAAAATCATGTGAGCCTAGACATCTGTATAGTGATTATCCCTGCCTCGGAATATGAAGGTCACCTAATAGCTTCAATTAGTCTTGCTACAATTTCTCTTCTTGCATTTTCGATCATCATGCTTTCATTTCCAAGGTAGAAATCTTGGCGTAATGGAAACTGAATCTCCTTCTTCACACATTTCATTAGCACCAACAAATAACATGGTCCTTTAGTTGTTTACAAACTGTTACCTTGATGAAAAGACCTCATGATTATATATCAAACTATGGTAGAACACATACTATAATTCAATATTTTACAAATTCCAGTCTTGTAGAGCTATGGAAGAGGCTGGAAAACACTCTTAATGTTTTTATTTATATTTTATTTGATTACTTATTGCTTAGTTCTTTTCTATAGCTATAAATCACAAAGTTTATAAATTTGATGTATGCTGTGAACACACACGTTCTTTCTTTTCTGGCAGGTCAGCATTTAGTGACCTGCACCACTCGCTCCCTCTTCCCTTCCCACATAAGTAAAAGGATAATTATCACGGTGTTCCTTTGTAGCCTTCTGCTCCTGAGGAATGAGCTCCTTCCCCTTCTTGCTTCATTGCACTTCTTTTTAAATACATTTTGTAATAGAGGACAGTGAATTATCTGTGTATGATTGGAGACCAGGAAGCTTGGAGAGCAAGGCAACCTCAGAGTATGATGGCAGACAGATCTGGAGGATATGGGGTGTGTGTGTGCGTATGTGTATATGTGTTTGTGTGTTCCTGTTTGTGTGACTTTGTGTTTGTGTGTGTGTTTGCATAGGAGTTGATGTCAGAGGTATAATTATGGGGTCACTGAATGAAACAAGAGAATTAGTGAAGTGAGCCAAAGAGAACAACACATTGTGAACACGTTTTGTCTTGACTATGCAGCATCTTTTCTGAGTATAGCGTTTGGGATATCAGACCTATTTGGGTCTATGTCAACCACTTTAGAATAGTTCCAACAAACTTCTAATATTTACATGTAAATTAATTAAGTACCTTAATTGTGCTTACTAAATCCCATGTTTTTCTTAATCTCCCCTGTGTATTGTTAAAGTACCCTTACTGCTCTGGCAAACTGCTTCATTTTCCATTCTGCCTGTGTTACCATCCTGCTGGACGACCTCATGCAGTCCTTAATATCTTTGTATCATTCCAGTAGTAAGGCAGGTGCCCCTTCTTATATAACCCTTGCATGTTTACTCTATCTCCATTACTCCAGTAATCCATATGCATTTTCCATGTAAATGCCTCAATTAAATATCATACTCTTTAATGATATCCACTGCAAAAAATAATACCTTTAGCTGGAAGAACTAATACAAAAGTTTTATTCAGTAAAAGAAAGCTGGTAAAAATTGCAACAACCACTTATTGAGTATTGCCCTACAGACTACAGATGCATCCATTTAACACTGAAAACATCTTGTAAGGCAACAAATAAGAAAAAAGGAGGGCGATGGAGCTGGACCACAAAGCCAATCAATCAGGTGCCAGATTTGAAACTTACGTCTTCACTGTAAAGTAATGGTTGAGAGATTAAGAATTTCTTCCTTTGTCTCCGAAACTTTAATTTACCATTGTTTATCTTTTACTTTACTGGCCTTTTTCTCTATCTAAATTTATAAATGATGGACTAACACAGGCTTTACGAATAAGATTTTTATTTTAATCTTTGTATGCATAAACCCTGTATTTGTGTGTGTGTGTGTGTGATGTCTCTGTGTGTGTGAGTACAGGAGTGTGTGACATGGCACACATGTAAACATTAGAAAGCAACCTTGACACTCATCTTAAACCTTGGTTGAGGCAGTATCTCTTGGTTGATTGCCCCTGTCTACACCAAGATAACTGGCTCACAAGCTTCCCGGCATTCTTTAATCCAGTCTCACCACAAAGGTGCTGGAATTATAATTCATTACACCTTACAATACCTGTCTATATGTAGGTCTGGAGATCCCACCTCAGGCTCTCATTCTCATGAAACAAGTGAGCCATCATCTCGCCAGCCCCTTCAATAAGATATTTCTCAGAACTGCCTTGAAATCTCAGCCTGTCTATGCATGTCATGACTTTCTAATGTAATCTGTCCCTAAACATCAGACATCTACGTTGACATGTTCAACCTTCCCTTTCCATTCCAGTCTCAGTGTGATTCACAATGGACAACTTTCTTACTTCTGCCTGCCTGGAATTCCTCCTCTAGGACATAAATCTTTCTCCTACTGTTTTCTTCAAGCCCCAAACCCTGGAGCCAGTTTTTACATACCTGTTCCTTTAACTGTGTTAACAGATCTCTTTCTATACACAAAGAAGCTTGCAACAATACACTTCACTCCAAGTCCACTGTCCTTTCTACTCTGAACAGTCATCCATTTAACACTGGGGGAGCTGCCTAAACCTTCTGGCTAGTCTTCATCTTTGTCAGTACTGCACCCTTTTCTAATATCTGCTCACACTACAGCCAGAAGGAGCCCTCAAAATTGAGTATGTTGTGGGTATTATTGTTCAGAATCTTCCATGTCAATTCCTTGTATTTCGAATATTGTGGATAACTGCACACACAGAAACACACATGCATGCATGTAAATGTAATAAAGACAACTTTTTTTTAAAAAGTAAAGTAATACGAAAGAGTTCACAGACACCGGTATACTCATCAGCAATCAGAAGCTGTCATCTATTCTGTTCATAGAGAAGGAGTGGTAACATCAGCCCAGGACACTGAATGCCAAGTTCTCAGACCAAGATCTAAGCACAAGGGAGGTTTGTTAACCTCAAAAGGACAAAGGGCAGGGATAAGGAACAAAGACAGGAGATAGAGGAAGAGGGAGAAGGGAAAAAGAACAAAGGAGAGGATAGAAAGAGGGCCGAGCAAAGAGGGAAGGGAAGTGGTATATGTCCCAGAGGACAAAGGATAGAGAGGAAACTGCTAGTTTATAAAGGTACAAAGGAAACCCTGTTGGGATGAGGTGCTCATCTTAATTGGGCATGGTCATTATGTGAGCTAAAAGGGGCTTTTGATTGCTAGATTTCAGTGTGTTGATAGTCGGTAGTCAGCCTCAGAAGGAGGGATTGACCAAATAAAGGAATGAACCTTGGGAATAGCTTCTGGAATGTAATCTAACTTATGTTATTGTTGCTATTTTTGTTTGTTTGTTTGTTTGTTTGTTTTTGGAAAGGCAGAGGAAAGGGGGAAAGGGAAGGCCTGTCAAAGCCACATGCTCAAGTGTACTAGTGTTCCTTCAAGTGGTATTTTCTACTCTGCTGTGACTCAAGTTCTGGAGCATTTCAGACACTGGCATAAACTTGGTCAGAGCAGAAGGGTAAAACATCCAAATTACATGCAAATTTCTACAGTGTATCCAAGTAGCTGGACCCAGTGAAAATGCAACCTGTTTTGTCTTTCATAAAACAGTAGGAGTTTAGTGGGAATGGGGTAGTAAGGACTTTTAAAATCTCACTCTTCCATAAAACTGTTTAATCAATCAAATAATGCACCTGACAAAGTTACTACAAATTGATTTGTTTGTTTGCTTAAGATTCTGGGAATTAACTAAAATCTTACTGTACTTAGCCAGGGTATTTGTTAGTAAAAGCAAACAAAATATAATCCCCACAAAAATGAATACAAAAAGCAAAACAAACAAACAAACACACAGAATGTGTTTCTGCCCCTGCACATTTGGTTTTCTATACAGTTTTCCAACTTGAAAGTAGCTATGGATAACCTTTGACAGAGCAGTTTCTGGCACTTCAAGGATGACAGACAGATCTCACTCCCAGACAATCATCTTTATTTGGCCTGCTCTATGGTTTTTTGAAAAATCCCACTCAAAAAGTTTGTCTTTAGTCAACTCACTAGGATTCACAGCGCTGCTCCAGATCTCAGAGGAGAGGGTCTTTATGATGCTTTAAATCACAGATGCCTGAGGCCATGGATGAAAGTCGAGGAAAATGATAGGCTTGACAAAAGCTTAAAAGAAAGGAGTACTGTGAATGAGAGGCCCCAGAGGCTTTGCTGAGCTCTGACATGCTCCTGGAGACCTGCAAGGTTATGAGCAGGCTGTGTGCTGTGTACACGGTCAGAAAGATGGGAGAGGTCCCTAAGCATCCTTGGCTGACCTTGGAATTCAAATGAACTGACTGAGATATAATGCCGACCACATAGAAAAACAAGGAGCATGCACAGCTACTAAACGGGGACAGGTATAAAAGACAGGATGTGGTTTTTAAATCTTATATTACATTTGTTCATTTTGTGTGTGAGTATGTGTGAGAGGTGTTGGAAGCATGTGTCAGTACAAGAGTGTGGAGGTCAGAGGACAGTTTGTGGGAGCTGCTTCTGAGTATCGCACTCACAGCACCAGGCTTAGAGGGAAGCGAGCCATCTTGCTGGCCCGTAAACCCTGTGTTTAACTCTCTTATTTTTCTCTCTTCTGATTTAATGCAACCACAAAATATGGTAATAGTCTAGGATAACAAGTACACAATGTGTAAAATAACAATTTGTAGTAAAAATCACATAAAATGAGAAGACAGAGCCCAAATCACTAAAGTCACATATGTTATTGAAATTAATTTATTAACCCAAAGGTATTTCTGAAGCCAATCAGGAATTGATAACTCAAAATTATTACATAAAAGGAAAGAAATAACTGAGGTGAGTTGCTAGAAAATGAGACAAAAGACAGCAGTAGTACATGGACTGTGAATCTAACATCAGCAAAAACCATGTACAACAAACAGCAAAATGTGCCACGTATATCGTACCTTATCAATAATCAAATGTAAATGAATTAATTTTCCAATCAAAAAGAGGCTGGCAGAAGAGACTTAAAAATTAATAGACCCGGAAACACTGAGACACTCCAGGCTGAGATGAGCTCTCTGCTGGCAGTCAAAACCAGAAGCAAGCAAACATGTGGGGGAGGAGAGATGAAAGAGAAAGAGAGGCAGGGCTGTTTGTGCACTAGGAAGCTAGATGGAACTCCAGAGTCAGCAGCAGTGAGGAACAGGCCAATGTGAGAGGCCTGCACTGCCACCTGAGGCCATTGTGATGTCTGGGCCAAGCTACTGTTAAGTAGCATATCTGGACCATGGTCCTAAGGCAGCCAGGGTCTGCGCTGACGTCTACTAGGGCAATGGCCAGGGTCTGCGCTGATGTCTACTAGGGCAATGGCCATGGTCTGGACTGCCGCCTAAGGCCATGTTGATGCCCAAGGTCTGTGCTGAGCTGTTTGGGCAGCACAATTTCCAATGCCACGATGACAACAGCCGTGTGATGGAGAGGCAGGAAAGAAGGAAGAAGAGAATGGTACATTCCCCGAAGGCTGTGGCTGAATGAGGACCACCTCATTGCCCAGAAGGACTAGCAAGGTAGTTTTTTGCTTACTCGGTTTTTGATTTTTTTCCTCTTTTTTCTGTTCCTTTCTTCTTTTTTTAATTTTTTTTATTTTCATTTTCTTTCGGGGAAGGTTACAAGGGTAAAGGGGGAATATATGAAGGATTGGGAAATGAATGGGGTTGAGGTTCATGCTATGAAATTCCCAAAGAATCAATTAATAAACTCCCAGGCATTGACAAACCAGTTGGGAAGCTCTGCTCTGGGAAGACCACTTCTATAGGCAGGATAATATGGACTGAGCAGGTTGTATAAGTCAAATGTACAAAGGAGTTGAAAGAATGAAAAGATACTGCCAGGTCATTACAAGTTCACTCCAGCTCCCTAACCATGCTCCTGTGTGCTGGTGAGTTGTGTAAAACATTTAAAGGAAGATTGACACGACTTCTTTACTGGCTCTCCCAAAGAGTATAAGAGACTATAAAGAATATAAGAGATTATAAATCTCCCTGACTGTATTCTGCTTTGTCCACAAAGATCTAGAAAGGACAAAAATGAATAATTTAACAACTCATACCTAAGATTATACTAGAGGTTCTGAACACTTGCATCGGGTATAAAATAGAAATTAAAAAACATACAGATTGGGCAGGGAGAACTTAAAAAGACAAGATTGCTGTATCTCATTCCACACTGGAATCAATTACAGATGGACCAAACAAAGGCTTTAACATAAAACTTGAACCTATGAAACAGAGAAAAGCACTTGAAGTAAACATTTTCTGGATAAAAGTGTTTGCTGTCCAGCCTGAACCTGAGTCCCAGGCCTGGTGCTCACCAGGTAAAAGAAGAGAGGCAACTTCCATGCATTTTAACTAGTACAAATATCTAGAAGAAAATTGAAGTGTAAAGTTTTATGAGAAAGATAGGCACCTAATTTTTAAACCAACTGAACAAATAGTAACCAGGAAAAAAAAAGCACATAAAATTGACATTAGCAAAATGAAATCTCTCTGTGCTTGTAACTGAAGCAATAGCTAAGAGCTTGAAGGGGTATATTTGCACAGCACATGTCTAACAACAGTCTACTATAAAGAATGCACAAAGATTACTTCAAGAGCGGCAATACAGGCCTTTCGCCCAAGAATACTTGTGCAGTACTTACTTTTCTTGTTGCTGAGATAGAATGCCTAATAAGAAGTTACTTAAGGGAGAAAGGCTTATTTTGGGTCAATTCTATCATGGAAGGGAATTCCTGAGGCAGCTGCTCACATTATATTAGCAGTTAGAATGTAGAACATGAAGAATGAGGCCATCAATCCCCCTTTTCCCTTTAATTTAGTCTCATACCCCAGGCCATGCAGTATGCCTGCTCCTGTCAATAGTAGTATGGAGCTGCGTCCCACCACCTGGCTAGCCTAACCCCCAAAATAATCACACAGAAATTGTATTAATTAAATTACTGCATGGCCCATAAGCTCTAGCCTCTTATTGGCTAACTCTCACATCTTGATTTAACCCATTTCTAATAATCTTTATTTGACCCCGAGGTTGTGGCTTACCAGGAAAGATTTAGCATGTCTGACCTGGCAGCTGGGTCCATGGCGGCTATCTCTGATCCTGCTTTCTCTCTCCCAGAATTCAGTTCTATCTACCCCACCTACATATGTTCTGCCCTATCAAGCCATGCAGTGTTTTTAATTAATTAACCAATGAAAGCAACACATAAATAGAAGAACCTCCTACACCACCTACCTCTGTTCACCCAATCTAGATAATCTCTTTTTAGACTTACCCAAATGTTCCTTCCCTTGGTGACTCCGCATCCCAATAAGCTAAACTCAAAATTAGTCATCACACTGTCCAACTTGCAAATATGTGGCCGCAGAAATAACTATCACTGTTAGAGAATTGCAGTCTCAAATCATAATGAAATACCATGCCACCCACAATATTAGGGCTGGAATAATAGTTAAATAAATACATGTGAAGTGTTGGTGAAGATACAGAGAAAATAAAACCCTAATGTACTTCTGGTAAGAATGTAAAATTATGCAAAGAAGTTGCCTTTCTATTCAGTTGGGCCTTAAGAAAAGCCCAGAGAAAGGGCTTTGATGGGAGGATTAGAAAGAGCTAAAACTATTAAGTGAGATCAAAGAGATTTATATGTCAATCAAGCAAAAAATTCATATTTTAATCTGGAAGCAATGGGGAGCCATTGATTTACATTTTAAAGCCATCTAACAAAAGAGTGGTGTGGCAAAGTGGGGTCTTCCGTAGTCTCCATGAGAATGCTGAACCGTAAAGACATTGGTTACACATAAAGAGAGGGCAGTTACAAATGAACTATCAGGATAGTATGTCTAATTGGATAGAAAGACTATGGAGATTTGGGAGAAAAGCAGAGCTCTAGAATACCAGCTCAGATGGCAATCTCATGACATTGAACAGAAATCCAGGACCTAACGGGCAGAGTGACAACAGAGAAAAGTTTCGGGTGGTAAAGCTGAAATTTAGAGATAATCCTTCTCCTGAGATTTCTATCTACAAAGTTTTGTTTGTTTTTTTCCTCTATGAACTTTATAGAAATACAGAATTGTGGTCCCTAGTCTATACCTAATAAAGAACCTCTGAAGGTGAGGTTCAGCAACACAGATTTTCACAAGCCTCCCAGGTCAAATCCTATAAGAGTAAAGCTTTAGCTCTGTTGAATACAGTGTCTGGGGAAAGAACCAGAAAGTGAACCTTTAAGTGAGCTGTTGGGGGAGCACGTAAGAAATGGAAGGTGGAAATATTTTACTAATACTAAAGAGGTTAAGATATGAAAAAGGCTTACAGAGGACAAACAGTACTTGTCTTTCAAGTGCTAGGGAGAAGTCTCTGGAAAGGATATTCCAACAGCACTGGGAGACAGAAGCCACAGAAGAAATGATTTAGCAGGAAGAATGGGATTATCGGAGGCATCTGTAAGAGATACAAAAGCCAATGAGGGCAGATGTGAGACTATAGCAGAAGAAGGCAGTGGCTGGGGGGCAGTTTACTTCTGACATGGAGGACCTAGTTTGGGGGCTACCTGAATATCCGGTAAGGCACAAAAGAGAAAATGAGAAGTGTTGAGGAAGAAAAAGTTTCCAACATCAAAAGAAAATCTAGCCTTGGACTGGCACCAGTGTGTGTCTTCCTGGAAGAAATAAACATGGTGGTGAGTGCTACACTTACTCAACACTTCAATTTAAATGAGATGTTTGATTATTTGAATCATCATCATCATCATCATCGTCATCATTGTCGTCGTCATCATCATCATCATCATCATCATCATCACCATCACCATCATTTACGGCCCAGCAATGCTTAAGCATGCACGGGCAGTCCGTTTATGGTGGTTCTCCAATTGTTCCTCTCCTGGGCAGTCCTAGATGCTTGTGTTATTGTCATACCCAAGCTGCCACAGTCTTCCTTTATGGTGTCTATTCAATGTTTTTTGGGTCTTCCTCTTCATCTTATCCCGTGCATTCCTCCAAGCAGTGCTATCTTCAGGTCCCTGTTGTCATTCATTCTCATAATGTGACCAACATATCTCAAGTGTTGTTGCTGTATCCTCTAGTTTGCTTCCTTCTATAGATAGAGGTGCCTCTTAATGCCATTGTGAAGCCTTTATGAGACACCTAGAATCATCCTCTTGAGACATACCATCTCAAACACATTCAGTCTCTATTCTGAGGAGCATTTCATTGTCCAGGTTTCAGAGTTGTAAAGAAGGCAGCTCAAGACAGGAATCTTATATACTTGTAATTTCATTGTTGTCGTTATGTATTTTGCTGAACAAACCTTTCCTAGTGCCTGGAATGCAGCTCTCATTATCCCTATCTGCCTCTTGATGTCTGAAACAGTTCTCTCCTTCGAACTGAGGCTTCCTCCCAAATAGACAAAATTGACTGTTTGCTTGAGGTTCTGATTCTTTATTACAATGTTAAAATCCTTGTGCGTCTTTCTCATGTGTTATATCTCAGTCTTGTTGATGTTTACTTTCACATCAAGGTTTTCACAGACTACCACAACTCTATTTACCATGGCCTGCAGCTCATTTGGACTTTCAGCAAGTAGTGCTGTATTGTCGGCAAAACACAAGTTATTGATTCGCACATCACCTATCTGCACGCCTATTTCCTCATCCACCAGAACTGTTGCTATTATTAATTTCAGGAATATATTAAAGATCAGCAGCGAGAGGACGTATCCCTGCAACAATCCTACGATTGTCTTAAACATGATCAATTCAGACCATCAAAACCAATATGAACAAGGTCAGTTTTAATTTGAAGCATTCTGGAATCCACGGCCTTGAGCATTCTAGGCAGTTGAGTTACATTCCCCATTACTGAGACAAAATACCCAAGAGAAAAAAAAAACTTGTGGGACAAAGAACATATTTTGGCTCATGATTTGAAAAAGGATAATCATGCTGTGGGCTTGTGATTGAAAAAGGATACTGTGCTGCATGGTTAGGAAGCCATGTGGCAGAAGTACAAGGAAAAAAAGCAGCTGAATTCAGTCCCTGAGTCAGGCTGCACAGAGATGAGTGCTGCCACTCAGATGGCTTTCTCCAGTCCAAGGCCTCAGCCCACATGGGGTGGTGCCTTCAAGTTCAGTAAGCACCTCCCCTCCTCAACTAACCATCTCTGGAAATTCCCTTACAAATGTACAAAGTAGCTGACTCCAGACCTAGTCCAGTAGACTTGCACACCCACCATCACAAAAAGCAAGGGCCCCACCTCTCAGCTCTATCCCTCTCTAACTGTTCACTGATACTTAATGATAATGGCTTTATTCCTAGCTGTCATCATTGGGTTCTTGGATGCTGTCCCTTTCTGTAAAACAAAACAAAAAGGCAACACCAATTTCAAAGAGCCTAAGAGTTAAATCCCTTCTTAAGTAATCAAAAAGGAGAAATTAAATCGTGGAACAATGGGCAGAATGAGTGACTTTGGAGAACTCAGACCTAAGTGGGATGTCTTTTCCAAGCCACTCCCCTGAAAGTTTAGGAATCTATGTGGAAAATGAGGCAGAAAGATTCTTGCATCCAGAGATGGTCAGTGACTCCAAGGAAACAGTGATGCTCATACTCAACAGGGCAGATCACATGTGAACTGACAGAACCTTTGACAACATGCACAAGACCAGCACAGATTCAAACCAGACAAAGTCTTAACACAGAAAAAGGAAAATGGACACAAAGTCCCATCCCTAACCAAAAAGCTATGTGCAATTAATGCTATTCTTTCAGTCCCTGCCCTAGCCACGCCCACTCCATTTTTACCTCTGACCTCCGCCTGCCATCCCTCTCTCTCTTTTGTTCTCTCCCGGTGTACACACGGCTTTGCCTCTCTCCTCCTCCTCCTCCTCCTCCTCCTCCTCCTCCTCCTCCTCCTCCCCCTCCTCCTCTTCCTCCTCCTCCTTCTTCTTCTTCTTCTTCTTCTTCTCTCTCTCTCTCTCTCTCTCTCTCTCTCTCTCTCTCTCTCTCTCTTCTGTTTTCTCCCGGTGTACACATGGGGCTTTGCCTCTCTCCTCCTCCTTCTCTCTCTCTCTCTCCTTTAATAAATACTTATGCCTATTTTTGTGTCTATGTGTCTGTTACCTGCCGCCACCGCCTGCGCTGGTGGGAAACCTTAGCTGCTTGTTGCATGTTGGGCTCCACCAGCCCGCCCCGAGGATCTTACAACTGTCACTTCGGGGCTAGCAGCTGCGCCGCAAACATCTTAGAAATATTTTAGGAATAAGAATTGATAACTGCTGGGAAAAGGAAAATCAGTTTTCTCCAAGAAAGTGTCAAAGTGTCCCTGGGTTTATCATCCACACTTGAGAGAGCAGGCCCCATAACCAGGAGTAGTAGCCCAACACAAAACGGACTTCAGTGTGTGTGTATTTGTGTGTGTGTGTGCATACACTTACATTTATTTTGTATTTTAGCGTTCTGGGATTTTTCATCATGTTGGTTTTCTGCTTTTTTTTTTTTTACCTATGCTTTTGTTTAATGGTGACCTTGTTGAAAGAAAGAAACTCACAGCTGAGTGAGTTTGGAGCTGTGGAGGATCTGGGAGGCGCTGGAGAGGAAAAATAATCTGATTAAAATATATTCTACGTAAAAAAAAAAAATTTAAGTAAAAAAAAAAACCTGAAGAATAAAAAATCCCAAAACAACAGCAAAGTGAATGAAATATCGGGGTGAGAATCTTCAGCGGCTGGGGGTGGAAACGAGGCGGATCTCAAGCACATGTGACAGTTGTGATTCATAGTCGGAATCTCGGTCAGAGTGTGCATCTGGGGAAGCACCAGGACAAGATTGCCTTTATTAGGAAAACATGTACTTAATTACAGCTCAGAGCTGGAGTAGGGGGTGAATTGCGCAGCTGGAAGGGGAAAGCAAATTAATTTGTTGATTTTTAAAGCCCCCTTACTGCGAAATATGCCCCCTCCTGCTTTAGCAGAGGCTTATACCAATGACTTTTCAGAGTGGCCTCAAAGCAAGCATGGGCAGGCTGCAATTTAACAGTAAGTTACTTATGGAAGGTGTTTGCTCAGCGTATGAACCATGAGAGTTCTGGGCTGTTGTTTCTTTTCATAAAGTAAGCAAAGATTGGCCAGAGGTCAGGGTTGTCTTCCTGAGCAGACAGTATCACTTCCAGAAATGATGTGACCCTTAGCAAACAATGACCTTTGTATTACAACACACTGTGAATATTGACGACTGGACCTCCTACAGAGACACCCAATTTACACAGCTGGCCCTCGACTATCAAGCAAGTGAAAAGGGTAAAATACAGAATGCCGAAGTGTTCAAGTGGAGGAAGCCAGGCTGGAGTTTCTAATTTTGGCATGTTTTTAAGTAGCTCTAATAACATAAATATCTTCACAAATTTCGCAATAACTAGGTTGGGTCTTTTCTGATCGCACATTGGGCAATGAAATGAGGTGGAAAATCAGCCTCCTGCCATCCATGTCAGCCACTGGGTCAAGCTACGAAGGCGCAAAGCATTAACAAATGGTTAATGTCGAAGTCATCGCCATGAGCACGTCACAGAAACTAGACTGCGATAAGCATTGTTAATGGACCAGTATTCGAATAGTCAGGAATTAAGGACCGGTAGACATAAACAAGACACAGTTGAAAGCAAGAAAAAACAGTGGCGGCACTAAACATGCCTATACTTGTTGTTGTTGTTGTTGTTGTTATTATTATAGTAAAGCTGAGATTTCCTGTCTCTTACTGAAACTTATGAATCAGAATACTATTTCACTTTTGGCCTCCGTATCATTCCCCACCCTGTCTCTCTTTCACACACAGATACTCTCTCTCTCTCTCTCTCTCTCTCTCTCTCTCTCTCACACACACACACACACACACACACAGAGAGAGAGACAGAGAGAGACAGAGGCGGAGACAGAGAGAGACTGTCCTAGTTTGCTTTATATTGCTATGATAAACACCACAACAAAAAGTAACTTAGGGAAGAAATAATTTATTGGGTTTACATGTCTGGATCACAGTGGATCACTAAAGGAAGTCAAGATCCACCAAGGGTTAACACTGCCCACAGTGGGATAAACCCTCCTGCATCAACTACTAATCAAGAAAATACTTCCACAAGTTTGCCAAGTGGTCAGTTTGGTGGGGCCAGTTTCTCCTCAGTTGAATTTTCCCTTTTCCAGATGTTAGTATCAAATTGACAAAACTAAGTAGCACACACATATACACACAAATCACCACCACTGGATCTATCTGAAGATTCAGAAAATATGTAATGAGTATACTTAACTATATATGTGTGTTCTCTATAACACACTTTGAATAACTTTACAAAATGAAACAATTACAAAAACTCATGTTAACCTTATGAAAAATGTGGATTTAATTTTTACTGAATTGTCTTACTATTCTGTTAGAGTTTATTTGATGCTAGAATACCAATACAATGCTCAAATTTGAATTATCTTTTTCATAAACATTATTGAGACCTTGGGATTGAAATGTCATAATTAGATGTCACCACTGGATTTAAATAGAATTTGAATTTGAATATTGAATTTCAATATTGCCTAATGCTTAATTCTCATATCATTTGTCTCTTAAGCTCTTAATAAATTTTAATTATTTCAGATTGTTAACAAATTGTGTGACACTGTGTTTCTTTTTGACATCAAACATAGAATTAGCGGCAATCTGACAGTATTGTTCGTCTGACTACAATGAATTTTCAAAGGAATTTTCAGAAATACCTTAGCCTGTAGGCCTCTCCAATTCACAAATGGGTGAGTAGGCTATATTGTATTTTTGTGTCTCTAAATAGCATGGAATTTATAGATTTTATGATTTATATGTGATATAATTCTGGTTAAATATAGTAAGCCTTTGCATTAAGGATCAAGCACTTACTGAAGTCCCCGCAGCTTGTACAGCAGCTGTTCCAGCAAATAGAACATCAGATTCTGATTTCTAAATGTCAACAATGGCAGATGGAGCTTCCACAGTATCACCAGGTAGCCCTAGCATCCCTTGCTACCAGGATCCTAGTTCAGTTTCTACAAATGAATAAAACAAGCAACAAATGCACCAGAAACTCTAACTTGCCTCCACATAATTATCATTTTCCTGAGTGTATCCACACAGCTTAACTGAGGGTTACAAACATGATACCCTCTATATACCAGAGTAAATCGGTTAAATTGGGTGTCCATATCTTTAGCTTTTCTAGAGTGAGAAAAAAATAACCAAATAATTATCAACTGTATCCAGGATGCAAAAGTAATTTTGAAATCCAATGTTTGGGTTTCATCAAGACATGTCTTTATAATTCTTATGACAAGGGCTAGTTTCAAAGAACCACAGGTCTTAAAAGCAAAATCAGTAGCTTTTACAGAGCCAGTGGCCATTAGATCTAGAGTGACATTAAGCATAACTTCTCTTCCAGGACCTATTCTAAGCTCTTTGTACATATTAACTCATTTAATCACTCACTCTTTACAACAAAGCTTTGAGGAAGGTTTATCATTATTATTATTATTATTGTAAATTTCAGATGATAAAGTAACAGAGGGGTTAAGCAATTTGGTTTTGACACAGAGCTAAGAAGTCAAATGAAAAGAGCCAAACTTCAGAGCTTCAGAACCCAGACGCTTAATCACAAACTATGTTGTCTATTCATAGCTATTAGAAAGGAAGGAAGCAGTTACAAAAACAAAACAATACAAAACCCAGAAAACAATTCAGCAGGCAGCTTGAGGGTGTATTGCTGGAATTTGTAATTCCAGCTCTAAAAGGCTTCCATTTCACGATGGTGGCATGATTTCTGAGCAGACTTGAGTCCTGGGTGTGCTGGCCTGCTCCATTAAAAAGAAGAGGAGAAGGAGGAAGAGGAAAAGAAGGAGGAGGAGGAAGAGAAAGGAGAAGGGGAAGGAGGAGGAGGGGAAGAGGAAGGAGGAGGAATAGGGGAAGGGGAAGAAGGAGAAGGAGAAGGAGAAGGAGAAGGAGAAGGAGAAGGAGAAGAAGAAGAAGAAGAAGAAGAAGAAGAAGAAGAAGAAGAAGAAGAAGAAGAAGAAGAAGAAGAAGAAGAAGAAGAAGAAGAAGAAATAAATGTTAACAAGATAAAAGTTTGTCCCACACATGAGACAGAACTGAAGAGAAAAGGCTAATCAAAAGGCACAGAGGAAAGAAAGAAAGAAGTGTCTTCATTATTGTTCTTGAGAAGGTCCTGTCCAATACTTAAATCCAAACACTATATGGAAATACTTATTTTATGCATAGATCATAGTACATTAAAATGTTGTTAGAAATAAAACAACTCCTTTTAGCTGGCTGCTCAGATCTGTCTCTGTCATGGAAGATTGTCCCAACACAAGTGAGATACAGTGAACAGAGTCTACCTATGAGCATAGGTACCCTGCAGGAAGAGGTACAAAGGGAAAGAGTCAACTAAAAATGATGGTGATCTTCATAATTCTACAGAGTAGCCTTTCTAAATAACAAAGATGATATTTTAATAATGAAGTGATTATAAAATGCAGGCTATATTTAAATTTCTGGCTGGAGGGTAAAAACTAAGTTATTTTATTTCTTTTTACTGATCCCTAAGGAAAAATGAAATTTCCTCTTGCAAGCAAGAGCAAAAGCATTGCTGTGTTTTTCTCCTCTCCTTTCAGCAAAATATATTTTGGATATCTTATGAAACATTACAAAGAACATCATGGATTTTCTTGGCAGCATTGCTGCCATAATTTCTGGGATTTATAATGCCCAGGAATTGTAGGCTCCAGGGATGCCTAATGAACTGTTTTAGAAATCTGTTCTTCTCTGCTTTCTGCTTCCTGATTCCTTCTGCTGTGTCATTACTCCAAGCAGTTTGTTTTCCAGAAACCAGATGCATGAAGTCTGTGAGAACAAAGCCCCCAAAGCTGAAGAAACTGTTGTCTTTTGTACTGACATCTTGCTCAGTGCCTAGTTTTCTGGGGTCATATTTTTTTTATTTCCCAAATGTGTTTCTATATGTGTGCGTATTAGGGAAAACGGGAGCTCAAATGTTGTCTGTAAAAGTAGCCATTAAGAGAAAGTTGCTTTCTATGTTTCAAGTGTAGCTTTTCTGATTAGAAAGGCATGTGGCTTTGACTAGAAATGCAAGAGAAATGATCTCTCTTCTATATAAATGTACAGCAAGACTTCAAACACCTGTGAAGCAGAGGGTGAGATCCCGCCAATCCCTTTCCTTGTTGATGGCATCTTGATTTTGGACTTCCTAGCCTCCAGAGTTAAGAGAGAAAAAAAAAATAAGTGATTGCTGCTAAGCTATCCAGACTTTATTGTTTCCAAATTGTCTTGTAACAGTAACGATATGTATATGTAATTGGTCAGAACTCTGGAGAATAAAGGCTAACATACCTAAATAAAGATGTTGAGTACAGTCTGGAGAGATGATACCCATGGTGAGAAGGATCCTTGGTTCGGCATGCCTTAAACCAATCTCTTTTGAAAGACTTGCAATTCTGAATATCAAAGTGATATAAAATGTGCCCTCTCTGACATTCCTTCCCATTTGTTAAGGGAAAAGGGTTTTAAAATGAAAGAATGAAAAATACTTGCAGAAAAGGAAAAGAGAAAGAAAATTAAACCCTTGTGCGAGGTCTCTAAACAGACTTTGATGTTTTTGACCTGTAGTGGTGATCTCTCAGATCACCTGTGTGCCATCTAAATTTCCCATATGCGTAGAACACTCCCTGACTTCAAGAGCCAATTATGTCCTTCCATCCACTTCTAAGAAAGGCAAAGCACACTCAGAGGGGTCAGGATCATTCCGGCTCCAAATTGAGGAATGTCTGCATCAAAGAAACCTTCAAGTGACCATGCTCATGCTCTGATTACTAACTAGACCTGATGACATATATCATTTTCAACAGGAAACTTCAAAGAACCTGAGGTTTGGGGAGCCTGTGATGGACAATAAATGATGAAGTCCCCACTCTGTTGATAATTATTTGTCGTGAAGTTACTGGAGCACATTATGCAATGTTTTGAAGGGGACTTCTGAGGAAGAGACCATCCAGTAATAGAAAGGTGTCTCTGGAGGGGGCAGGCTGTTATAAACTCACCCCAGACTCTAAGCATTGTGAGTCTGCAAGGGATTTTGCCTGCTCTATTTATTCCCCCCGTAGAAAACAGTAAGGGCAGCACAGAAACATCTAGGGGAAAAAATGGACATATCTGAATAAAACATTTCAAAGCTATTCATGGTTACATCTGCAACCTCAGTGCTGGGGATGGGGATTTGTTGGTCAATCTGTCTATCTGTACTGAGCTCTTGGTACACTGAAGAGACTGCGAGCAAATATAACGTGGACAGCAGACCTTGGTCCTCCACTTGTGTATAAGTGAAAAGTACAACCACACACACACGTGTACACACACACATATATATACCACATATATCAGTTTCACACCTGAACAACTAATGAGCAGATGTGAAACTAGATGCAAAACCATTTATTGTACTTAGTGTCATGAGAGACTAACCAAGCAAAATACTGAATCAGATACAAAGCACATACTAGATGACATAATGCTTCCATTTAGCTGTGTATGCGTGTTGGTTCATGTGTAAGGATATTTGATCATATATATTTTATTAACATAGTGTTATCCTCTTTCCTATCAAAATCTTTTCTTGTAAGCCACAAATCTTTATTCCATTTGGTTTATGTATGACTTTAGCTTTGATAATTTTTCCAGGTGCATTATCTGATCGTTTCCCTGGGCAGAATTTTAAACAGCTATTTTTCATTGATGGCTTTAGAGCTCCCACCTAAAGGAGCAAATGTTTTCTCAGGTATGTGTAGCCAGACTCGGACCTTGACAAATGCTGCCAACTTCTGCTCCCTTTGCTTCTGCACACTAATGGTGGCAATGGCTTTCTCTTTATGGATCAGAGCAGTCAGGTAAGGCATATTCCTCAGTGATGACATTTCCTTGACCTGAAAAAATCTCCAGCATCAGCAACTAGAGTGATATTGTATCAGCCACACATACCTATCTCTCTTTGATAAGCATCAATGGCTGTCTTCATATTGCTTTCAATTTTATATTAACAACATTGCTCAAATAGTGCTTAAAATAGTACTAACCACAGAAAATGTTTATATTTTTCTAAAGGAAAAAGTTTTTGAGTTTCAGGAGACAGAAACTGCATTTACTAAAGCCTCAAATTGAGGATACAGTTATTAAGAAAGGAGTAACTGCTCTAAAACAAATGTTTTGATGGTACATTTTCTAAAGAAGAGATGGGAACCTTACTTATATTGTTGAAAAGGAAGTAATAGCAGTAATCACACAACTACCTAGATTCGGTGTAAGTCTTAAGTCAGATGTTACCCCCAAATTAGTTCTTAACTTTTATACTAATAAAAGGAAATGAGAAAGAACGGAGAAATGTCATGGATGAATGATTCAGGCTGGAACTTATTGGTCACTTATCCATAAAGCCTCAGAAATTAATGCTGGCTTTAGAATCACATAAAATTATATAAAATATTAGCTAAAATGGATATGAATGTGTAAAATGTATCAAATATGAAAACAAAGAAAAGTTGATCCACAGCAATAAGAAAACCTCACTGTTAGACATTGCCACAAGTCAGGAACTGCTTGTGCATAAAGGATTTCGTCTACATAGGCTGAGTTTGTATTTACACTAAATTATCCTTTTATTTTGTCCACTGATGAACTTCAAGTTGAAATGTAACATTGTTGCATTTGCATTCTCATAAACCTTTATCACAGAATCTTGTTGGGCTTCATGTCTCATGAGGGGCTGTGGCGTTAGTCCTCAGTGGCTATTTCAGTGAAGAGCAGAGGGCAGAGGACATGAGTGTGTAGCTGGAGTCACTTAGATCCTTCTGAGAGATGGGATTTCATGGCCATGAATGTGGATGTGGTGAGCGAAGAGAAGCTGCTGGGCTAATTCCTCGGTGTCCCTAATACTGGTAAGAGAAACAGCTTATTTACTGAAACAGAACATGCAAGAGAAGGGGATCAGTGAGAAGGAAATATGATGATTCCTTTTTTCTTTTTGTTTTAATCCCATTATGAGACATTTAAAAGAAAAGGAAATTGCTAAATGGTGGTGCAGTCTTTTGGAATTAGCAGTGTAAGACCAAATTATAGGAATTCATAACTATAATCATTCTAAATCTATTTGATTTTAATATGTTTCAAATATTTTACTGTATAATTCATGAGAAAATTGTTCTATATTAAAATGCTTATTTTCTCTAATTGCATATTACCAAATCAGGATAGACTAGAAACAACAATGTTTTTGGATAAATGTGCAGGACAGTATTAAGTAGAATTGCTGATGTGACTTATTGTCATTTGCCTGGCTAGAATGGCATAAGACAGACTAGAAAGTTTCATTGATAATTAATTTTATAGGGAGAAACCCAATGAATTTATATTATCTAATAATGGTCTCTCCTTTTCTCTCCCCCTTCCCCTCAACATTTTTCTGCTGTGGGATAATGGCTTTACCTTGTAAAAATTTGTTTCTTGAACTTGTTTAAGTTCTTATTGGTTAATCAGTTAAGTACTGATTGGTCAGTAGCCAGGTAGGAAGTATAGGTGGGGGACCAGGCAGGAACAGGAAAATTTGGGGAAGAGGAAAGCTTCAGTCTACAGTCGTCATCCAGACACAGAAAAAGCAAGATGTGATTGCCTTGCTGAAAAAGGTATTAAGACACGTATCTAACACTGACAAGAATTATGGAGTAATATAAGTTATAAGAATTAATAAGAAGCCTGAGCTAATAGGCCAATCAGTTTATAATTAATGTAGGCCTCTGTGTGTTTATTTGGGACTAAACCGATGTGGGACCTGGTGGGACAGAAACCTCAGTCAACAGAATGGTGCCAACATTCACAGCTAAATCCACTTAAAACCTGAGAGAGTTTGGGAAATATTTTTAGAAAAAAAAAGAACAGAGTTAAGCATGGCTTCTTGGTAGCATTTTCTCAGGTAGGCTCTGTTTGCTAGAGGTAAGTGCACCTCATTTAAGAGAGGCTTCCTGACTCAGTTTTAGAAGCAAAAACCTTGCAGCTCTTTTAAGATCCCCCATGACCAAACATTTAAATGGTGTTTATGAGTAGCCAATAGCATGCTTCTTGGTGGTGGCAGGGACCTTGAAACTCCATAGCAATATGGCAATAAACATGGCTCTGGCCAGTACCTCTGCCATAAGGCTAGACTCTTGGAAAGCTAAAAAACAGGGTGGATCCAGCTGTCAAATCCATGGTTTTAATCCTAGCCTTATTGCTTAACAAATTTTAGACTCATGTGGTCAGAAAAAGAGAGATATACAATAAAGATAAATTCAGATGAAGAAAATTTCTAAATGTTTTACAGTGTGTTTAAAATATATATGTAGGCTTGGAAGAGAAAAGAAAAAGGATAAAGTCCTTAAAATAAAAAAGAAAGTAGTTGGGTGTGGTGGTACACACCTTTAATCCCAACACTTGGGAGAAAGATGCAGGCAGATCTTTGTGAGTTCAAGGTGTGGTGGCACACACCTTTAATCCCAGCACTTGGTAGACAGAGTCAGGAAGATATCTGTGAGTTCAAGGACAACCCGGTCTGCAGAGTTAGTTCCAGAACAGCTAAAGATACACAGAGAAATCTTGTCTCAAAAAAAGCAAAAATTAAAAATAAAACTAAAAGAAGAGAGTTTAAAATAAAGCCTCGCAAAGATGAAAACTACACAGAGAATCAGGATAGTGTATGTTATTGTGTTGTTTTTAAATGGTTTGATGACTGAGGAAGGAACAAACAGCTATCAAAAGACATTTGATTATAAATGCTGCTGGATTAATCAAACATATATATTTTGAAAATGCCTTGACTTCAAATTTTAAATCAATAGGTATGTTACTTTGGAGAAGAGATTTTACTTTTGTTTCCACAGGAAATAAAATGCTGTGGATTCATTCATGGCTAAGAAAAATCAGGTTTGATCAAGGAAGAAGCCCTGAAAAATCTCCAAGAGGAGAAGATGGTACAGATGATCCAATATTTCAGAGGGCCTCTGTTGGAGTTTCCTCTGAATTCTACATCCAGAACAGTTTCAAGACTGCTAGCTGAGATGATCAAGCAATTTTTCAGTCAGTACTTGACCATAATAATAAATTTTCTTTAAGTCCCTGTAAGATTATTAGTGCCCCTAATCAGCAGGAAGTATCATGGAAAACTGTGCCTACATTCCCAAAATTGAATTATGGATGTTTTTCTTTGATTAAATTGTTGGTTACCACTTGTGTGATAATGGTCAGGAAGAAAGCTAAACAAGGGATATTTGATTTAGAGTTCTTGTTTTGAAAAAAACAAAAGCAGGGGTGCTGTGGGACAATGGTTTTACCCTGTAAAGATTTATTTCTTGTACTTGTTTAATAAAATGTTGATTGGTCAGTAGCCAGGCAGGAAGTAAAGGCAGGGCAATGAGAACAAGAGAATTCTGGGAAGAGGAAAGCTCAGTCTGCAGTCATCACCCAGACACAGAAGAAGCAAAATGTTTTTGTCTTGCTGAAAATGGTACCAAGCCAGCCATGTGGCTAACACAGACAAGAATTATGGGCTAATATAAGTTATAAAAGTTAATAAGAAGCATGAGCTAATAGGCCAATCAGTTTATAATTAATGTAGGCCTCTGTGTGTTTATTTGGGACTAAATGGATATGGAATCTGGTAGGACAAAAACCTCAGTCAACATCACTCTTTCACTGAAAGACTAATTATGATCTCTTCATAGACTTAAATTCATTAAAACAACATCTTTACCTTTTGAGAAAGATAATTGCAGTTGGGAAGCAGAAAATATAATAGCTTTACAAAGGAAAATTTCCTTGACTATAGAGAGAAAATGCTCTTAAAAATAAGATTAGTCCTTTGCTAAAATATTCCAATGTATATAATATGTATATAATAAGGGTATATACATATCAACATTGACCATAAATCCCACTGACCAAAATGAACACGTAAGATTGGTAAAATTTCAGGAAGCTTTCAAACATTATTTCTCACAAAAAAGAGAATTCAGACACTTCTTTGTAGAAACATGAACACATCCACATTTCAATCATAAATAGCTAAATAAATAACAAGAAAAATCACTCAGAAACGTTTCGTGTGTGTAGGAATAAGAACATAGCAGGTGGCAAAAATGTCCAATAAATAGACACATTGCTGGTGAAACTCATGTTTAGAAATTTGTCTGGATAGATATAAAAATAGAAAAAAAATCAGTAAATGTTAGTTGCAGAAAGTATATAGAAACAGATTGAAAGGAGTTGAATGTACAGTTCCAACACTATGCTGCTATCGCAAGGATATATTTTATTTCTATTAAACATATCCAGGAAAATCTGGGAACGTGTAAGTAGAAGAAAGATTACTGGGCCATTACACAATGGTACTGCAGATAATTGAGAAATATATTATACTCCCAGTCAATGGAACAGAATTATTGCTATTGTACCAGTTTAGCGTTCAAATTCTAATTCTGGAATTATGCAATGCAGCTAGGAAATTTACCTTCCATAGATGTAGTTGATGATACAGAAGGTGATAAAAATTAACATTAGAACTAATTTCTTTTTTTTCTCTTTCCTGCCTTCATTTTCTTTTTCTATTTTATTTTGCTTTAGCTGTGAGTTGAAGTGGTTTAGTCCTTTCCATCTGATACAAATCAGAGTCCTTATGGTTACAGGTGAGGTAACCAAAGGAAGAGAAAGACTTCCATGTGTTACCACTAAACAGCACTAATGGGTACTCCAAAGCCTATGAATGATTCTATGAAGATGAAAATTGGTAGTATAACATCATAGGATGCCGGTGGACATTGACCTAGCTTAATTTTCTAACTTGTTCCTGAACAGCTCATAGACTGGATTCAAGGCAAAGACTAGAAGGTGACACCGACTGTTTCTCTCCTTTTAGAAGACACACAGCTGAGTGCATAGAATCAGAAGCCATCTATTACGGGAAGCAGCCACAGAGCCTATTAACACTCTTTCAGGAACATAAGTACCCAAAAATAAAGGGAAGCAGTGCTGGCCACTGTGGCGGTAACTACCTTGGTTTCAATTACTCTGGCTTTTGGTGGAATGAAACAGGCTTCTAACTCGGGGAATTAACGAACCTGTCCACAGGTGATGTGCAAATGTTCCGAGTACAGACCCCATTAGTGCAGAAAACGTCCATGCCTAGCAATGGCAGATCTGCGTAGTAAACCCAATTACGCAGTGTACAGGAGAACTCGAATCCCTTTATTTACCCACAAGAATATTACAGTGGAAGGTGGAAGAGGGGAAAGGAATACCACATACATTATTGGATAACAATCTGGAGCCAATGCCTTTTGTGAACTAGTTCATTTTCAGAGGAACAAAGGGGCCGTCCTGCTGGGTGCGTTTTCAGCGGCAAAGCCTGACTGGTTTGTTTTGATCTGCACTGTGATGTGGTTTCAGTTAGCAGTGCCACCTACGAGACGGGTGGCAGTCATTGTACCAGAAAATAAGAGCCTAAAAGGTTTGAAAACACCTTCGATAAGTTAGCGGTGTGTGACTAAGAGCTCTGCACTTGAACTTTGTCGCACAGCTAACCATCCACCCGTCCTTAGCAAGGGCTTCAGGTTTTGAAGTGGGTGTCTTATCACGTTTAACAGGACTCTTACCGTAAAGACCATCTGGTTAAACATTGTCTGGTGTGTTTCTTCTGCTGAGTCACTGTCGCTTGCACTCACACAGCTGTAGGCTCGCCCACCCTAAAGCAGCACACGTCTTCAGAGAAGCACTCCTTCTAAGGTCCCTGGTCCCAGCAGAGAAAGTAGAGCTGAGAACCAAAGCTGAGAGATAACCAGAATGTGGCCTCACATCACAGGCATTTGCAAGACAAAACTAAGAACAGGATTATCGCTTGGATACTGATTTCGGGCAATGGACACCAGAATGTAAAGTCAGGAAACTAAGCCTTGTAGGTGTAACTCTTTGCTCTCCTGTCAGCTGTTAGTTGATTTACGAATGTGGTATCATAATCTATAACCTCATCTATCATGTGTATTATATTGATAGCAATGACTGCATGAGTTTATCTGTCCGCTTTCGTGCTCCCATGATAAAATGGCAGAGAAAAACAACTTAAGGAAACAAAAGTTCTGTTCCCCTTCGTGGCTTGAAGGAATTACTCTCTCGTGGAGGGGAGGCCGCAGGTAGCAGTTGCAGGGTGCAAGGTGTGTAGTCAAGAGCCAAGGAAAGATAAATGTTCATTTTTAGCTAGCTTCCTCCTTTCTTTTAGGTCCAGGGCCCTTGACCATGGAATGGTGCTGCCCGCAGTAAAGGTGGGACTTCTCAGCTTGGTGAAGTTGATCTGGATCACAGGTACAGCAATGCCTAGAGGCTTTTCGCTTCTGTGCTTCTAGGTCTTATCAGCTTGACCATCACAGTTGGGATTTTATGTTTTACGTGTACCTGTGATAGTATTTGAAATATGATCAGCAAGTCATATATGTATATTATTATCAATTGTGATTCTGTAGCACTATTTTGCATCCTTATTTGAGTCTCTGAAATGTGCATAGCCTTCCTTCTGTTTTACCTGCAAGGAAAATCTCTGTGGTGTCTAAAGTCACTTATTCTCACGATCAATACTCTAATGAGGAGCTTTGTCCACTTCTTCCTAAAGGACTAGCTGGTCACAAATCCCTGTCTATCTTTACACACTCACCCAGGCAGTATTTCTGAAATTCTGCCTCCGCTATGATGCTCTTCTGCTCTCGAGCCTTTGGTGGTATCCTATGTAGCATCCGAGTAGGACTTAACTCCTCAGCCTAATTTTCAAACTGTCCGTACTGGAAATCGTTTTATTATTGTGACACTGGGGCTCGTACGAATGACCCTATCTGGAGCCCTGCCTCTTCATGAATCGTGAGGGCTATGTGGCACAGTGAGAAATGTATGTTGTCACTGGGGTCAGGGTGGGAGCAATGGAGTCCCAAATTCTCCAGGTGAGGAAGTCTGGAAGAGATTACAGCAGTAGACAGGTACTTGAGCTCGTATTACTGGTTCCTCCCATGTAAATGATGAGGCTTAATGATAGAATAGAACATATTGGGATTCCGTAAGATTAAGCAAAGTAGCATCAAGCCAGGGACTGAACTAAAGTAAACACAGTGAATATCAGCCTCTGGGAATCTCTGCTTTCTTCACTCCTTTAGACAGTGCCTATTCAACTTTTAAGACCTATCTCTTGTGTCCTCTTTCTCCGGAAGTTCCACCCCATTGCCACCGTATTCCTTCATGCTCCCTATTCTATTCCGTTGCTCTGATTATCAGTCCTTTGAGAACACTTAGTTTATTTTAGGCTCTAATAGGATACGTGGTGCCTGGTGAAGGCTCTGTGAGGATCGCAGTTTCTGACAACATTGCTCCATCATGAAGCATCCTGAGGGGCTCTAAGGCCAGGAATGGAATATGCAGTTCATCATACCTCTCTGGCGCATGTTACTTCCACCGTTTACCCACACGTGTGGACTTTGGCCAGGAAACTATATAGTGTGAGGCCTGGAGTTGCAGGGAAGATAGGGACAGAAAGTCCATTAGCATCCTCTATGCAGAGTGTGGTCGAGTTTTTACCTTTACAATTTCCGAAAAAGAAACAATAAATAAAGAATGCATCTACTGTGTCTGGATTAGATTGCCGTTCTCCAAATAACATGCATAGATTTCGTGAGAAAGTCTTTTCAAATAATAGTAATGTCTTTTCAGAAGGTTCTTTCAAATAATAATGTATTTTCAGAAGGTTAATGTTAGGAATATTCCTAAAACAAGCCTCTCTGCCAACGCAAATAATTCCAATCAGACCAAATCAAACCAAATTAAAAGATATCCAGGTTTAATTGGATGTATGTGCTCTCAGGTGGCCCGAGGAGGAACGGAAAACCGATAGGACTGCCGAAGGGAGAGAGGGAAGCCCATGTGTTTATTTTCTGGGGAGCAGTTTAAATAGCCTATGGGAGTGGTCTTGACCTTTCCTGGGGAGGGGTCGAATTTTGGCAGGCTCCCTTGACCCTTGCAGGGGAGGGGTCAAGGTTTGATGGGTTCAGGGAAGGGGACTGGGATTACGGTTAAACAACAACAACAACAACAAAACCTTGACCCCCAAATCTATCTGTTCCACATTAAAAACACCAAAAGTGCACTTTGTAGAAAGCTAAAAGTAGCTCTTCAGGCCTTGAGCACGTTTGTTGCAGGAATAAGGTTATAACTTACTGATACCCTGATTAAAAACCTATGATAGATGAACTAAGATTGACATTCAATGAAGTTGTATTTTAAAGAAGACTTTGTATTGTGGAAAAGAACACACTGAAAGACCACTCCCTTGCCTTCTAAATATTCATGAGTGGCGCACGATTTTAGGAACGATGATATCAGCAAGCATTCAGATTTGTTTAAACAAGCTTGTACTGTGTATAAATTTATTGTAACAAAGTAATCTACACAGCTCTGGGTAGAGACCTAATTTAAAGATAGATTAAAACAATATGTTATAAAATATATATGAAAAATTTTAGTCCGTGACATGTATAACATGTATATATAATCATACACACATATATGTGTGTACATATATGTGCATGTGTAAGGTGTGCATATAGTATTTTACATTAAATGTGTGTTTATGTATGATGTCATTTAAAATGTATGGAATAAAATGTAAAAGTACCTGTTTAAATTAATTAACTTTCCAAAAATACATGCAGTGAAAATTTTATCAAAATACATGTGTATTTTTATCTTAGATTTATATATTATTTTACACTCTTAATTTTAGACATTTTGTCTTTTACGATCCACCTGGATGGGACCTATTCTGTATCAGAATACCCTTGTACAATATGAGAAGCAAAAGCTTAAAGATATCAGTAGCAATCATTGACCCTCCTCAGTAGAGGAAAGAAATCCCAATTCAGAAGGTCCTTGGGAAAGGTAAGATTGTCATAATGCTCTCCACCCTGATACGTATACACATTCCAATTGATCACTGAGCCACTTGCTCAGGTAGTCTGTCTTGGATCAAGTGGTTCTCACCAGCCGAGGGAAATTGCCAGAAAAATGTTCAACTGAGAAAAGTCAGCCCCCAGAACACAAGCAGCTGAGGGAGGTATACGGCTGGGAGGCACACCACCTAACATTCTACTGTGTGAAATGGGGCAAATACGTGACCAGGGAAGTCATAGAAAAACTATTTGCCAAGAAGTAAGATTTGTTTAACTCAGTATTAATCAGAAAAAAATGGAAGAAATCTGAGACTTTTTATCAGAAAAATAAATGGCAGTGCATTTTCAATCATCTTGAGATTTGTTTGTTTTGTGTCATGTGCTGTCTCTGCAGGTATGTCTGTATACCATGTACATGCAGTGCACACAGAAGCCAGAAGGGGGTGCCAGACCCCCTGGACATGAGTTAAAAGCTGGTTGGTCATCCTGTGAGTACTAGGAACTGAACCTGGGTCCTCTGGAAAAGCAGTCACTACTCTTAACCACTGACCTACCTTTCCAGTCCTGGAAGTGCATTTGTAAACTGAGATGTTGTTTGAGAGTGTATGAAATAATCTAGTTATATGCAAGTTGTATCTTGGTCCTTCTGAAGAGTAATCAGGTGGTATCTATAAATTAAAAATGTTATAATGTGCCTTTAGCTTGCCTATTCTAATGCATTTAGTCTTTATATAGTACCAATATGTAAGGTAAAAATAGCTAAAATATCAGTTTCAATATTACTTGTAACATCAATGAAAACTAGAAATAACCTAGTTCTGCATCAATAATCATCATAATAAATAATAAAATTTTATGTAGCAATGCAACGAATTAAATTTATAGCTCATGATATAAAAGGTGTTTGTCTCATAAACACATAAATATCAATTCACAAATGTATATGTATATATATATATATATATATATATATATAAAACTGTATATTGCTGTGGTTGGAATTATGAAGTTTAAATGTTACATGGTTGCATATATACATACATACATACATGCAAAAATCTCTTACAAGGCACAGATGATCATAGCATAAGCATCACTCCTTATGAGGAAAGGAATAATTTGAAATAAATGAGATCTTGTTGGAAGATGTGTGTCCTTGTTCTAAACTGAGTGTGGGTAAAAGCTGGTTTGTTTGATATGCCGAATTGTTTTGTCTTGCAACGTTTTAGTTGGAAAAGACAGACAATGCGGTGTGCATCCACGTATGTATGTGTCACTGATTTGCAGCCAAATAAAATCATTGCATACAAAAGTGGTGTCCATAACATGCAAGACTTCCTATACGGCCACACTGTGTTTCTAGATGTTAAGATCACACGGCCTTCGCTGGAGAAACTGCACCTAATGCCTTGGCAGACTCCCGTCTGCTTTCCCGTGCCTTTATCGGGAGAATGGCTACCATCCTGGTGCTTGTGAGACTCATAGAGATCTGCCCATATGTTACATGGGAAACACATACATGCCAGGCCTTCTGGACAGACATCTCCTGAAAATTATGGAAGAGCATTTTTTTTTTAATACCTTGCCCTGTTGTCCAGGAAGAGTCAAATGCTTCCTAAATCCAAGGAGTGTGTGCTTGTGAACTTGATGCTTAAGGTCAACTCCATTCAAGAAAGTTAGCTAGTGCTCCCTTGGGAACTCTTTCTGGATAAGAATGTTTTGGTCCCGGACCATCCATCCTGGATGCAATACTAAGACTGTCCAAGCCCACCCAGTAAGGGGATAATAGGCATGGTAACATTTGGAAAGAAAAGGTGGAATTTCCTCTATAGGCATAAGGCTAGCACACAGTTGGTGCTGGGAGGAAGGGGTGGTATGTATGCTACACGTGGGAAGGAACAACTTGTACTGAAAGCCGTTCTTCAAACCCAAGTACATTTAAATATCCATATATTAAAATATACGTACCCGTTTCCCTCTCCTACGTAAAGGAGTCAGACCCAAGCCGGTCTCTTTCTATTTGATCTTAATCCCTCTCCCCTTCAGCAAGGCCAGCCAAAAGCGCCCCTCTCTTTGTAATAAATAGCAGGCAGAGCTAGACATTCATTCTGTCCCCTTTGATCACCTCAGAGCTGTCAGCCCCTGCTGCCGTTTGCCTCCCCGCTCTTGTTCCTGCCTAAAAGTGGAAGTAATACCCCCTGAAAGAAATACCCTAGCTGTCCCGCAAGGCTGCAATCTATTTCTTCCTTTGTTGCACAAGCCCCCTGGGGCCCGCCCTCCCAGCTTGAACAAACCCTTCCTCTTCTTTCCTCCTCAACATCTTCAGAATTCTAGTTCCTGCTGGAGACACTCGCCTGTGCTCCTGTGACCCCCCCCCCCCCGGACCAGACTGTCTGAGAAGCTACCACTGGGCCAGAAGGGGGAGGCTCCGCCTGGCTCCTCCTCCTTCTGCCTGTCGCGGGCTCCGCAGAGATGCGCACTGCAGACATTTGTGTCCTGAGTCCTACAGTTGGCACCGGAGAAAGCGAGCATCATTTCCCCCATAACTTATCCCGCGTCTGATCTCCCCTAAAATGCCTCCGTCTCCCTTTATTCACTAGGGACTTGGGATTGCTCCGAGGTCTCCCTGGGCAGGCTTTTGGGCCCCCAGCTCTGCAGTTAGCATTTGAGAGGTGGGGAGTGGCGATGAGCTGGGACTCAGCCCGCTGATGCTGATGCTAGCAGACAGGGCAGGGGACACATTTGCAATCTCTGTTCCGGGTTTACAGCGGAAATTATGAACAATCTATCTCCCCTCTTATCGTCGTGTCAGGCTGTGTTGTATGGCTTGTAAATATTGTTCAAAGGACATAATTCGCAAAGGTAAACAACTGGAAGAAAAGTATATGGACCGTGAGGTTTGTCTTTAATGTGTTTACAGGACAAGAAAGGGACCGGGGATGGGAAAATTGTGGGGTAGAACGGGAATTCGAGCGGGGGAGAGGGGAGGGGTAACGACCAGGGGTAACACAGAATGCTGATGATTTTATGATGGTGACATAATTAAACGTAATGTCGCTTAAAAGCTTTTGGCTGTCCCTGACATTGTTTGGAAGGATGCATTATTTTAAAAGGAGAGCTAGGATGTTGGAGGGGGTTGGGGGGGGGCTTTAAAAATGACTGAATACCACTCATTGTGCTGGATCAAAAATACGACAACCTGCAGTGGAAATAAATACAGCATTGCCGGCTGCTGGTGTGCTGAGGCCACGGCCGGGGAAGCATGGACTGCAAAGTGGAAAATTCCTGCAGAGGACGTGTTTCTGTTTCCAGTGGGAAGAAAGAGAGTGTTGTTGGAAGCTGCTAGTTCTTTAGCAAATACAGAGAGAACCATGATGATGACAGAGCGGCCTACCTGAAGTGGGAGAAATTAAGCAAACAAATCGCTTTAGCCGATGTCCTGTATTCTTAGAGGCTGCGGGCTCCCAAGAAGAGACTGGAATCTAGGCTTTCTCTCTTTGGCCCCCGGGTCTAGGCAGGAAAGGAATGCAGAGGCTGCAGGAACTGGGAGCCTCTGGTAGCGGGTAAGCAGAAATTTGTGGGTGTCTTTACTCCTAAAATAGGCACATATTCAGGGCCAGGGTCCTTGAGTCCTCAATATCAAATGACATACCTGTCTCCCAGAGGATGTCAGCTAAAGTAATGTAGAGCACCTTCACAGATTGGACGCTTAGGGAGACTCCAGAGAGACGTCACTGGGGTTTCTTCCAGGGTAGTTCAGATTATCCCAAGGATGCAGAGAAGGGAGAGCCGAAAGCTGGTCATCCAACCACTGTGGAAACTCATTGCATGCTTGGAGAGAATGTCAGCATCCCCACGAATGCATCCCGGTACAGAAAAGTGAAAGTCAGTAAGAAGCATGTTTCTATTTTTTTTGTCTTGTTTTTGCTTTTTTTTTTGTTTGTTTGTTTTTCTGCAAGGCCTCCATTAGGAAGCAACAGTGGAGAGTCCACAAAGCCTGTACAGCCAACACTCTGCATCAGAGAGTCTTCATTTGCTCAGAACTGCCCTTTATCTGATGCACAGCATTCTCACAAAATACAAAAAAAAAAAATCCATTTTGCTCTTAGGGATCTGGTGTGTGTGAGTAGTGGGGGGTGCATCTGATGGCCCTTTACATATAAGCCCATACTAATATGAGAATTAAGTAATTTTGATTACCATTGTAAGCAGCCTAAGGGAAGTAATTTCCACTGTATTATAATTAAAAACTACAACTGACATGGAATTTATGTGGTCAAATTCTCATGAATGACAGCACACAGAAGGGGCATCTCACCTCATTCCAATAGCTCCAAAATGCAAGATTTCTTGGGTCCATTATTCAAGGCGATGATGGACCTTAGGTTTAAAAAGTCTGTATTTCCAAACAACATTCACTTTGACAAGAATGAGGCTGAGTCTAATTGTCAAAGAAAAGGAAATAGGTGATTGAGGAAACAATGTAAGGGCAATTAGTCATTGTATGTTAAACATATCAATGTGCTTGTCTACTCTTACAAATGACACACATAGATTTAAAAACCATTGCGACATGATTCATATATCATTAAATAACAAAAATTAAATTTTGTAGTTCAAGTCTGTGATTCTAAATTATTTGCAGAGTTGCCATATGGATGCTGTTTTAAAACTTCCTTCTCCCTCATCATTTATAATTACCATCCTTTCTTTCCCCCAAGTCCTAAGCAAATACTAATTTAAATTTTATCACTATATTTACTTGTGAGCTTTGTACTTTTACTATAAATAGAACCATATAATGAGTGAGAGTTCGAGTTCTTTCTCTGAGCACTGATTTCAGATCTGACCATTTTGCTCTTCTTCATTGGTAAAGAGTGTTGTGGAATATTCATTTAGCTATGCAAAGATGTGTTGCATTTGTTTAGGTTACAGAATATTTGTTTAACTTTGTAAAAATGTATTTCATTTCTTTATTTATGCAAAGATGAGTTGTTGTTTTACCTTGCCTGCCTAAGTCACCTGATTGGGGAGGTATAGGCAGGACTTCCAGGAAGGGAGTGTAAGTAGGAGGAGAAATTTAGGCTCAGGACAGAAAGAAAATGAGATAACAGAGAGATGATGGGGAGTGTCATATATCAATCTGTTGATTTCATTGGTTAAGCAATAAAGAAACTGCTTGGCCCTCATAGGTTAGAACATAGGTGGGTGGAGTAAACAGAACAGAATGCTGGGAGAAAGAAGCTGAGTCAAGGAGTCGCCATGATTCTCCCACTCCAGGCAGACACAGGTTAAGATCATTCCTGGTAAGCCAGCTCTTGGGCTACATAGATTATTAGAAATGGGCTAGTCCAGGTGCAAAAGCTAGCCAATAAGAGGCTGGAACTAATGGGTCAAGCAGTGTTTAAAAGAATACAGTTTCCCTGTAATTATTTCGGGTAAAGCTATCCATGTGGGCGGCCAGATGCCTAGGACACAGCCCCGCCGCTCCTAATACAACAGAGAGATGCCAGGGGCCAGCCAGACAGGCATGGAGGAAATAGGAAAACAGGACACACAGAATAAAAGAAAGGTTAAAAAGTCCTGAGACAAAATGTAGATGAGAAGAAATAGGTCAAATTAAGTTAAAAGAGTGAGTGACACAATTCTAAGCTAAGACCAAGCACTCATAATTAATAATACGTCTCCATGTCTTTATTTGGAGGCTGGTTAGCCCTCCAAAGAAAATGCCACCTACAAAATCATCTTCTAATATAGGAACGTACCACAATTTTGTTTAGCAGCTGGCAAACCTTCGAGTCCCTTCTTTGAAACAACACAACCGAAGCTGCTCTGAAAATTCACGTACAACTGACTACGTGAACACAAGTTTTCATTTCTTCTTGGTGAAGACCTGAAAGTGAAGCTGCTGTTGCTTACAGAACACAAAACTCTTCAAGAACTGACAAACTGTATTCTAAAGAGGCTGCATTGTTTTCCGTTTTCACTCACAATGAATGTGCAAGGTCTCATTGTTCCAATTTTTTATTACCATTTGCAATTGTCTTATTACGATCATTCTAGTCAGCAAAAAAATGGTAACTCATTTAGGGTTTGGTTTGTAGTTTCTACTGACCAACACTGCTATGTATCTTTACAATTGTTTGTTTTCTGCTAGTGAATCTTTTAAATCAAAATACTAATTTAAAATTCGCATTCATTCTTTCAGCTGTGCTACTTTTTTCTTATAAACTGATACTGGTTTTGTTGTTGTTGTTGTTGTTTTTTAAATAATCTGGCACAAATATTTAATTCATTACATGACTTGAGCGGGTATTTGCCAATTCTTTGGTTTATTTGGTGATGTGGAGCAAATGTTTCCTCAAAGACTAAAAACAAACTGTAAAAGGATCAAATACAACAAAAGCAAAGGCCTAGAGAAGATGTCACATAAAAATTTAAAACCCTTATAATAGGAGCTGGGGGTATGGGTTTATTCCATTGTTTTTGTGTCTAATGTGAGATCATAACCTGCCTATGCTGAGGTCAAGTTTGTGTTAAAGAGCACAGCAAAAGCACTGAACCTGACTATTCTATGTGTAGAGAGAATTTATCGTCAGACAATCTGCCAGGTAACCAAAGAGGGTAGAGAAGTTGTCTGTTTTATCAGGGCAGGTAGCAGTGGGAGGTGGTGTATGGGCCAGAACAGCTGGTGCAGGCTGTTTGAGTTCGTCGGGAAGGAGATGCTTTTGTGAGGTAGAGCAGAGCATGTAGAGGACCACCTCAACAAAAATCCTTCTTGCCAGGGAAGGGGCATGGGAATTGAAGAAATATACATAAAGAATATGGATGCATAGAATAACAACACAGAAAGCATAGAATAATTCCGGGAGGGTATTTCAGTGATTACTGAAATCCTGAAATTCACCCACATTTATTTTTCCACCGCTTTTATACCAAACATAAACAGGGAAGAAGGTAACAAAAGACTGTATTAACTGATATGAAGAATAACTCACACAGTCAATGGCCTTATTATTCTGAGAAGACAAATCATTAGCATTCTGTTGTCTAGGTAGCAAAGATGCACTAGGTCATGTATTCTGAAGACCGCCCCTCCCTAGGTGACCTCATAGTTACTAAAGAAGGAGCAGAAGTATATTTGCGTATCTTGATCACCTGTCAGAATGGCATGGACTCACTAAAATGAACTATCTTAATTTCCAAAAAAGCAAGCAATCGCCTCCTGAGTTAGAACTTGCAACTCTGCTTGTCAATACTCCAAACATTCTCACTGCCAGACAAGGTGGAAATGGGCCTATAGTTTTGACCTCCACAAGAGAAGTAGTAACTTTCTTGCAAACAAGAATCCAACCCTTGAGCTTTTTGGGGTATTCTGAGTTTAGGTTTCTAATTATTTGTTAAGAGTTTTCTTACATACTTGATAAGAATTTGGCCTGGGTTAGGCCTGATCATCATCTTAGGACATTGTCAGCGACATTACCACGTCTGGGGGCCCAGTTTGTCACCTATCAACTTGGGTTTTTTTTTATTGTTATGTTTTCATGTCAGACAGGTGGAGTGAAGAGATCTGTCCTTCCGATGTCCAGTGTTGATTATTGACTTGGAAGATTAGGTAACTCTACTTCACTGGTGACTGGTGTGACATGGGGACATTAAGGGTTGTGAGATTAGGTAAAGTTCAAGAACCTCAAGTGATAGGGTTCCCAGCTGGGCCTGGGTGTGAAAAGGCACCTTAGGGCAAGGATCCAGGCTAACAATAATAGTTAAAGAAGAGGTCTTAATCTTTAGAGAGCAGAGGGGACAAGGGAGGAGTTGGTTTGGGGAAAGGGAAGATAAAAATAAATTAAATAGAGAACTCATATATGAAGATATCAAAAAAGAACTTTATTATTTTCCCCCAAACCTCTTGAAGAATACTTATTCCATACCACAAGGGTTTGTATTTTAAGGGAAGAAGAGTATCCTGAAACAAACAAACTAACATGTGTTTTGGATTCATTTCCTGGAGTTTGGTCTCCAGTGCTGTGGTAATGGATGTGGGTAGCGCTCCAAGGGGCAGAGTAAGGAAAAAGGTCCTTAGGTCTGTTCCAAACTCCTGAAAGACTCTGGGACAATAGCATCATATGTGATGGTATAGCTCTCCAAATTTAGACCCAGTATGTAGGAATCAGAGGAGAGAAGGATTAGAAAGGCTGCATTATAAATGAACAACCCTAGACACAAAAATCGAGTTAGATAATGATTAAGAGCCTTGTTGTCAAATCGTAAGGTTATTTCTTATTTCATAAATAAAAGAAATTTTCCTTTTAATACATTTGCAATGGATTCTACATGTTAAACTGTACCGATTTAAAATTAGTGCTCAGAGATCTTGGGGACACATAAAAGGTGCATTTAATGGACTGGTCTTGCTCTGCACCATGGTAAACAAAATTCAATCAACCTCTAGAAGCGAACATAAAAGTGGAAGAAGAGAACTGGATCAACAAAGATGTTCTTTGACATCCGCACATGAACCCTGCTATGTATGACTACCTCCTCACTGCATCACACACATATCATGTGCACACACACATACATACATACGTAAACATACACACATAAAAAAAGAATATTTTTTTTAAAATTCATGTAACTGTAGATCTCTGTACTATTTATCTATTAGCAAAATGAGAATTTTAATAATGCATAAGAAGTCAAGAGAGGATTTGGGTCTAAACCTCAAGCATATTCTAAATTTATGTATCTGGTTCTCTGAAAGCTTTTTTAGATATTTGAAGTATCTGGAACGATCTTAATCCTCAACTCATCAAATTTATGCCAAACTGGCAAAGTGATGATAATCAGGGAAATTATTTAGGTTTCTGCCAACCTCGTTGACTAAGAAGCTTCGTAGTTCAAAATTAACAAGAGTTGGAAGCATGCCATTAAAATATAAATGGAAACTTCGAGGAATAGATTTTGTAAAGTCAATTGTATTCTATATTAAAAATAGAAGACAACAGTCATAGTCATGATTCAATGATTATTTCATTGTACACGAATAGAGATGAAATGAAATCACCTTAGGGAGTTTTGGAGTTCAGAAATGAGGTGTTCCCATCAGCCTATGCTAGAGGAACCGTTGACCTTATCTGTGAAGGAAGCCATCGCGCCGGAAAAGCTTCCAGTCTCCTAGCATCCTGGGAGCCCCCACATTCCTGCTCTCTCTTCACAAGTCACCCGAGACCATGTGTTTCCATTAGCGGGATCCAGGCTCCATAGCAGAGAACTTCTTGGGCAGCAACTCCTGGTAAAATCCTGCAGCTGATGTGGCTTAGCTTGCCCAACCCAAAGACACAGCCCCTGTCCCACGCAGGGGCTGGCAGCTCAGATTTGCCCTTGCGCTGACAGAATCTCAGAGCATTCTGTTTCTTCCTCCTAGGAGCCTCCTGAAAGCTTCTGGAGCCCGCTGCCTCACTGCGGTCCTGCAGTCTGAGGACTGGAGGTGTGGAGCAGAGGAGCAGAGAAGAGTGTCTGAGGTGATCTGGCTTCCACCAAGGAAGAGTGAGAGGCTCTCAATAGATCTCATCATGCTTCCTGTTGTGGGCATTCTCACCCTGCATAAGAAGGTGCTACATCCACTAAGTGTTAAATAATAAAAGAAGTGGTTATGGCTAGAAACCAAATATGAGCGAGTACATCCCATGTCCCTCTTTTTGGGTTTGGCTTACCTCACTCAGGATAGTGTTTTCTATTTCCATCCATTTGTATGCAAAATTCAAGAAGTCCTTGTTTTTTACTGCTGAGTAGTACTCTAATATGTATATATTCCATACTTTCTTCATCCATTCTTCCATTGAAGGGCATTCTAGCCATAAATAAAGGACATTGAGCCTATAATTCGTGATCCTAGAGAAGCTAAATAAGAAGGAGAACCCAAAGAAAAACATATAGGCATCCTCCTGAATATTAACCTTCATCAGGCGATGAAAGGAGACAGAGACAGAGACCCACATTGGAGCACCGGACAGAAATCTCAAGGTCCAAATCAGGAGCAGGAGAAAGAGGAGGAGCAAGGAACTCAGGACTGCGAGGGGTGCACACACACACTGAGACAATGGGGATGTTCTATCGGGAACTCACCAAGGCCAGCTGGCCTGGGTCTGAAAAAGCCTGGGATAAAACCAGACTAGCTGAACATAGTGGACAATGAGGACTGCTGAGAACTCAAGAACAATGGCAATGGGTTTTTGATCCTACTGCACGTACTGGCTTTGTGGGAGCCTAGGCAGTTTGGATGCTCACCTTACTAGACCTGGATGGAGGTGGGTGGTCCTTGGACTTCCCACAGGGCAGAGAACCCTGATTGCTCTTTGAGCTGACGAGGGAGGGGACTTGATTGGGGGAGGGGGAGGGAAATGGGAGGCGATGGCGGGGAAGAGACAGAAATCTTTAATAAATAAATAAATTAATTAAAAAATAACCCCCCCAAAATAAATAAATAAATAAAGGCAGTTTTGCTGGATCATTTAAATATGCTCTAATTATTCGGTGACAATTATTGGAGGATAAAAGCAAATTAGAGGTAATTTATTATATTTTCTAATTAAAAATAATAGAATATAAGTTGTTATCTCATAAATTTACATGTATATTTATTTTCAGGAGCTACATGTGTTATGATTTTTGTCTCTTTAAGAAACAAGCCACACCCACTCCCTCCCCCATCTGCTGAGCCAGGCTGATCTTCAGCTTTGCTTCTGCCTCTCTCCCCACTTCTCTGCTCCCCCTTTCTCTCTCTCTCTCTCTCTCTCTCTCTCTCTCTCTCTCTCTCTCTCTCTCCTCTCTGTTTCTCTCTCTCTCTCTCTCTCTCTCTCTCTCTCTCTCTCTCTCTCTCTGTGCCTATGAAAGGGATAGAGAAATAGAATTTGTGAGAGATTGTTTTTCCTGTATAAATAAGCTGAACAGAAATTTTCAGTTGCCTGTCCTTTTGATAAACTTTTTCTTTAAAAAAATGAATTAGTAATTATCTTATAGCATCTACTGATCAAAATGTTTAATTCAAACGTAAATAAATTATTACTTTGAGATACTGTTATGATCTGCTGGCCTGGGTACCCTGTCCCTTTAAGAGATAAGCCCCACCTACTCCACCCTTCCTCTGAGGCAAGCTTATCTTCCTCCTTTTCCAGCCTATGCTCTCTTCCCATCCCTTTTCTAAAGAGGTGGCTGCTGCCTCTCCCTCTCTCCCCCAACCTTTTCCCTCTCTTCTCCCCCCTTTTCCCCCTTTTCCCTTCCCCTTCCCTTTAATAACTTACTAAATAAACTCTATACCCAAACTCTGTCTGCATGGTGTGTCTGTCTGTCTCTCTCCAGCCTGGGACCCACTATGGCCCCTGGTGGGACACATACCCCCCTGCTGCCATATCTTTAAACAGAATAACAGATACCAGATTAGGATTCTTCATTATTTCCTTTTTATTTGGATATATATATATATATATATATATATATATATATATATATATATATATATATTCCAAATAAGATGCCATCAAACACTGTTTCTAACTACTGGGAGGCAGCAGAACTCTGTCTGATAAGTACATCCTATCCCCCTCGGCCCTTAAAACACCTCTACACTCTATCACAGTCCTACTGTACTCCAGACCATGTGCACGCAATCCTTTCATAATGTTGTTACATAAAATCATTTATTTATTGTGGATGAAATATTCAGAGAGTCTGCTATGATGCGTGTCTGGATAAAATAATCAATAGTCAACATTTAGGGGTGGTGAAACCTTAGAGATTTTTTTTTCTTCTGTTTTCTCACCTACTTCTCTCCCCTCTCCTTCTAACATGTCCCCTCTTCCCTTCCCCTCCTCTTCCCTCCTCTCTTCTCCTCTCCTCTCTTCTCTCTTTTTTTTCTTCTTTATTTGTAATAAAATAAAATTTCCCTTAGCCTGTTTCTGGAGAAAGATGCAAAATCAACCCTGCCAGAGCTTCTTGAATCTATGGGCCTCGATGTTGGCTTCCAGGGAGTTCTGGCTCAGCCAGAAACTTTTCCATGAAGCAACTCTGGCAAGAATCAAGAGGACATCAAAACCTCAAACAAGCTACAACCCTGTGGATTTAGAGAGAAACAAGATACTCCAACATTCCTCTCTGGTTTCCTTGGCAACATCAGCAACAACTCTATACTACTATAGCTCTCTGTTTTGTTTGTTTTTGTTTTTTTCCCCTTCAGGAGATCAAGTGAATGGAAACCTCCTGGAGGAAATACTGCAGCCTACTAGGTGGGCTGACATACATTAAAATGAGAGACCCAAGCATTCTGACCTTTCCCACAGCTCAAGGGAGGGCCTTGGGGAACTGGAGAACGACCTTGGGGCAAGGAAACAATGTACAAATTCCACCTTGACAGCAATGAGGAATCCTTCTAAGAGGCTCACCACTGGTATGAATTACATGGAAAAATAACAAACAACCCAAGCAAGTAGAAAGTTAAATTTCCCTCCCCAGAGCTCTTCAAATACATTAAAGAAAAGGAAAAAAAGCCCAAACTCAGATTGTATAAAATCGCATAATTGAAAATGGCAGAAACCAGCTAACTGTCCTTAAATCATGTGTAACCAACTAGAAGAAGGGGTTAAGAATATTTTATTAGAAATTTTGTCTAACTTCTAGTGCAAAGATAATCACTCAAACAAATTTCACATTCAAACATTGAGAAAGTATGCGTGCAGCATTGGTTAAGGTCCTAGTCATAAGTATGGCTACATGTTCAAATCTAAAATAAGAGGGAAAAGTCAGACTATATAATTTAGAGGGGCAAGGTCCTAACCTTAAGCTAATCCTGTCCTTCCACAAACAAGAAAGCCAGCACGAATCCCAGCTGTCCCAAGAAGGCAGCATTTACTTGTACCTGTGACAATGTGTGATCGTCATTTTTTTTTATTCTTGCATTTCTTCCCTTTTATCTCCCATATACCTGAGTATATAACCCTGAATATTCCATTTCCTTTCTCTTCAAGATCTGCCCGATTACTGACAGAATGCTGTTTTAGGACTTGTCAGCTGCTCCCACTCCTGGTTAGGAATGATACTAGCTTTTCCTGACACAGCGGACAGTAAGCACAAACTCATGCATCTGTGTGTCTAGTCTCTGCTCTAAAGTTCCTCTGACTCTTGAAGATCTAGACAAAGACCAAGAGGCCCTGCTCTTGACCAGCTCCTCTAGAAGTCTGAAGCAGAGGGAAATGAAAAGTCCTAGGAGAAACACATGATGCAAGATGGGCTGACCTCAGCAGTGGCCAATAGGGTACAAAGGTAGTGGTCAATGAATAAGGATATCGTCATTGAGAGAAAGAAGATACAGATCAAGAATATCAAACCTAAGACACAGAAACAAGGATAAAGAAGGAAGTGCCAGCACAAATAGATGAGAAAGAGAATTAAAAAAAGCAAGCAAAAAGGAAAGGCTGGAGAGAGAGCAAAGTGGGGAGAAATCTAAGCCTGGAAGATGTTTAATCAGAGGGAGAGGGCTGTATAGTCTGGATGGCTTTTATTGGTGTATAGCTCTCTGACTGACAGAGTTCCCCACTGATATCTCATTCTGAAAAATGTAGTCAAGGGAATGATAAGATAACGTGTTTTTACTGAATACAACTCTTCTGTCCTAGCCACCCACCATTCTCACACACCCCTGCCCCACCGTCTGAAGCAGATCTCACTTCACTGACTGCTATTAACATAAATGCAATCATTTATGGAGGTCAGAAGTCTCTGATATCAGGATGAACTTTTTATGGCATTTTTTTCCTTTCTGATTCTGATTTCTACACTTTTTATGCTGTCTGTGTTGGACTGCCAATGATACTCTCACATATACACTCCTCTAAGTCCCTGAGGCCTAGCAGCTTTGGCTGTCCTGCTTCCTATTTTGTTTGAGATATAATTCATGGGAAATTTCACATGCCAACTCTGCCATAAAGAAAGGGTAAATAATTCCAGGTTCACATGATCTCTACATCAGTTCAGTATGATACACATTTTCTCCCTTCCTACTGTGTATTAGTAGAAGGTTATACTGACAACACTCATCTCTGAAAGGATAAGGTAATTCACCAAAGATATGTTTTACTACTACTATAGGTCAGAGATCAGACACCAAGATATGTAAAGACATTCATTGATCACATGTTTTCTGACAGCTGGAGGAAGAGGCACACTCCACCAATCACACTAGTCGGAAGACTGATTCAAGAGACTCATGATTTTGAAGTCATTCTGGCCTACAAAGGAAAACCCTGTCACAACAAAGAAATAAATAGAATGCTACTTGCTCTAATGTTTGAGAAACCTAGGTTTGAAGCCAAGTTCTCTTAATTTTCTAGCTATGTATGACCTTCAATAAGTTATTAATCTTTGCCAACTTGGATTGTTTAATCAGCTAAAAAGTAGGGAATGATGAAAATATAAAAAAGAAAAGAAAGAAATGAAAAATAAACAGGATGAAAATTAACAAAAATATAGCTCTTGTAATATAAAATATGTCTAATTAACATTATCCAATGGCAACATTATCAATTAACATTAATAAAATCCTAAGAGATAAACTCTTTTCATATTTGGTTATAGTCAGAAGTTTCTCTCCCACCCACAAGTTCTCAAATACAGCACCTGTTTCCCAAAAAATTGATCCAGAAGCTTAATATAAATTATAAATGCTTTTTTTGGTTGGGAGGTTTTTGATGACAGCTTTTATCTCCTCACAGCTTATAGGTCTATTTAAATTGCTCACATGGTCTTAATTTAATTTTGGTATATGGTATCTATCTAAAAAATTGTCCATTTCTTTTACATTTTCCAATTTTGTGGAGTACAGGTTTTTGTATTAGGACCTAATGATTCTCTGAATTTCCTCGGTGTTCATTGTTATGTCCCCCTTTTCATTTTCTTCTGATTTTGTTAATTTGGATGTTCTCTCTCTTTGCCTTTTGATTAGTTTGGATAAGGGTTTGTCAATCTTGTTGATTTCCTCAAAGAACCAACTCTTTGTTTCATTGATTCTTTTTATGGTTTTGTGTGTTCCTATTTTGTTTATTTCAGCCCTCAACTTGATTATTTCCAATCTTCTATTCCTCCTGGGTGAGTATGCTTCCTTTGTTTTCTAGAGCTTTCAGGAGTACTGTTAGGTCACTGATGTGAGCTTTCTCCCTTTTCTTTATGTGGGTACTTAGTGCTATAAACTTTTTCCTCTTAGCACTGCTTCCATGGTGACCCATATGTTTGGATATGTTGTGCCTTTATTCTCATTGAATTCAAGGAAGGTTTTAATTTCTTTCTTTATTTCTTCCTTGACCCAGGGGTGGCCCAGTAGTTGACTGTTCAGTTTCCATGAGTTTGTAGGCTTTCTGGGAATAGTATTGTTGCTGAATTCTAACTTTACTCCATGGTGATCTGATAAGATGCAGTGAATTACTCCAATTTTTTGTATCTGTAGATGTTTGCTTTGTTACCAAGAGTGTGATCAATTTTAGAGAAGGTTCCATGAGGGGCTGAGAAGGTATTTTCTTTTTTTTTTGTTTGGGTGGAATGTTCTATAGATGTTTGTTAAGTCCATTTGATTCATTACATCTGTTAGTTCTCTTATTTCTAATTTTTGACCAATAGCTCAGGCTTGTTACTATCTCAGTCTTAAACTTAAATTAATCCATATATGTATTTATGCTCTACCATGTGGCAGCCCCTTTATTAACATGATCCATTCATCTCCTGCTCCCCCTGCATCTAGCTGGCAACTTCTCTGACTGTCCTTTCTTTTCCCAGGATTCTCCTAGATTGGTCGCCCACCTCTACTTCCTGCCTGGCTACTGGCTGACCATCATTTTAGTAAACCAATCTGAGTCACAAATCTTTACAGTATACAAGAGGATTATTCCACAGCATTTGGTTTCGAACAGTCTAAAATGCATTTTTTAAAAACATTCATTCCTTTTTGGTTATGTGAAAATATGCTTGTTTATGTTTCTTGCAATAAACAAGTTTATGGATATTAATATATATCAGAAACAGAAACTGAAAATGCAAAGAACTTTTTTTAAACAGGTATGCTTAAGGAATTGGCAGAGTGCATTTAAAGGTTTCTAAATAAAAGCGAACAACACTGGAACAATAAGAACAAACATTTATAAAATAGGAAATGATGGATTTTCCCAGGCATTTGTAATATTTGGTCACAAAGAACCTCAGTGACCCATGGACCTCTTAAAATTGTAAGCAGGGTTTGTAACTGAGAAAGAAGCATTGGCTCTCATCAGATTTTCAAAAGGCTTCATGGCTTGGAAAAATTAACACATGCCTTTTAGTGGCAGGCACAGAAATCAATTAGAGTTCACAGAGAGTAAAACAATACGTTCGCTTGGTGTAAGGATGTAATGTGGAATGTTTAATGTGTTTGGAACATGAAAGAAAACATGAAGCTGCTGAGCAGAAAACAAAGGGAGATGTGGTCTCTGGGATGAAAAACATCTGCCCTTTGCCTTCCTTGTGGGAGACAGGCATTGTTAAGTCCTACACAGTTCTCAAAACTAACCAAAAATATGTGGCTCCCTGGAATCAGAGAAAAATGATAAACAACAAAAACAAAAACTTATTATATATGAAGGTAACTTGCAAATAGATAAAATAGGGGAAAAGACAATAAACTTAAAAGTAGACACTGGAAAAGTTATACAGTACAATACGCAGAAAAGCAAATAAAATACTTCATTGGAATCGAAGAAAATTCTTGTTCCCTAAAAATTATCCAGAATATATGTCTTCAAACCATTAGTTTAATTCTTTTACATATTGGCATGGAGTGAGACTTGATAGAAAAGACATGTGAAAATAGGCGGCTTCTCAAATAGCTGACAAGATTTCAACATACCCTCCCATTAGCCACTATCCACTGAAACAATTAATGACAACAAAAGTCTTTCGTGGGAACTAACCTGTATCAATCCCTTGAATATGTTAGAATATTGGTCCATCAAAGCCACTGTGGACCCGCACAATATTAGAGCCATTGATTTACACTGTGTGTTTTCCAAAGAACAAATCTATCTTACTCAGCAATCATTTGAAAGAAAATAGAACAGTGCAATTTATCTCAATATGTAACAATCATATGTTAGCCTTCTCTCTGTGATAGCACAATATTTATTTTAGCACTTCAGTTAATTTTTAACCTCTCAGAGTTTCTCATTTAAATTCCAAGTTCAATATCAGTTTACTCAATATAGAGTCTTAAAAGGAAAGGGACTCAATGAAAAATTTTCCCTTTATTTTTATCTTCTTGGATGCACTGGTTAAGCTGCTTTATGTTAAATTAGAATGACAATTAATTATGACTCTGATCCACAGAGGAAAGAAGATAAACATGGTCTATGTAAATTAAGAGAGTCTGTTTATAAAATAAAAGGATTGCTTCCATGTAGAAATCAGTTATAAGTAATAGGAAACTGTATAACCATCTTTTATTGCAAAAGATAATGTCAATTATAAAACAGCAATATAAATTCAAAACCCCAGGGAATTGTTTCTAATAAAATATTAGAATTCCGGAATAAATAAAGACAATCTTTGAGACAAATTCCCAAGAAGACAAGTCCCAAAGGTTCTACTTATCACGTAAGGGGTTACAACATCAACTACATGGGAGGCAGGCAGAGAGCTCAGGCTGGAGATAGAATTCTCAGGGCTAAGTGTGAAATGCGACATTTGAACCCCTTGTTCAAATATTACCAACGTTAGCATTAAACTAAGCCTTGTGGAAGGCCCCGTTTGACTTGACAGCTTGAACATCTACAAAACAGTTTCTGCAAGGAGCTCTTGAAGCTTTGGTAGCGCTCTCTAGAATCAGAGGTTAAAGTCCTTTCAGTGGTGTCTTGGAGGTCAATGGAGAACTTAAAATTTCATCACAAGAGATTAGCATAAATAAAATATCAAATAGAGCTGGGCTTTCTTTCTTTCTTCTTTCTTTCTTTCTTTCTTTCTTTCTTTCTTTCTTTCTTTCTTTCTCTTTTTTCAGAAGAATGAAGTAAGACTCAGGCAGACCAAATGGTCAACAAGAAGCTCTGGACCTTTCAAGTGTCTTTACCCACGATCCCTGACATCTTCCCTCATCGCCGTTCTCAGTAACACACTACACTCGTTTACTGAGATGGCCGCTCAGCCCCAAACACAGCACTTATTAATTGGAAACTCTGGGTGAACAAACCTTCAAGAACCTTTGACCACAAGTTAACAAAAATCAAAAACCTGACATTTCCCTAGTGAAATTCTGAAATCTGACACTAGACAAAGATTCGTGGAAAATTTATAATAATCAGACTGTGAAAAAAAAAGAAGAGGGCATGCACAAGACATTGACTGAGCGCTAGCAGGGATTAATAGCATGTAGTCCATCTTGCTAAATTTCAATAGGAATTTCTTTTATTTCAAATTAGGAATTTATAGGCACCCAATTTTGGGTAAGGTGGCTTTCATGCATTTAATTAGGACAGTCACTGACTGTGACCCTTTACTTCGGCTGAAAGAGAAGACTTTCCCATTATAAATTCTTGGTATATCACATATGTAATTATAAAAAGATAAACCCAACATGAATCAGGATGATCTCAAGTAAATAATACCACTTTTAAAAAAATTAAGATGCATGCCTCCTTACAGTCAAATAATCCACTTTTGCTCCATAGAACTATATGAAAAGAATGTGACACTCATGACACTCAAGAACCATATTAAGATATCTTTACACTTGTTATCTTTTTCACTTTACAATGCTTCCAGTGTGGTGCTTTTACAGACAGTGTAGACAGATGATAGAGCCTTCTTTACAGACAGCATAGACAGATAGATCATGGAGACTTCTTTACACACAGCATAGACAATGATGCAGCCTTCTTTACAGACAGCATAGACAAATGATAGAGCCTTCTCAAGCAATGTCTCACATAGATCATAGCAGATCTAAAAGTACGTAAATGAGAGTTTTCAGTCTTCTGCGCAACTAGAATTCTTAAATCAGTTGTTGGCCAAGAGAACCACGACTCTCTTGGTTTGTAATGTGACTTGGTTGTTCCAAGATTAGTAACAAGTTGGTACACTCAGCTATAAGAAAGACAGAGCAGAGAGCCAATGACTGGTTCTGTTTCCTCTAAGGAAGTGTACCCAGAAACTCCAGCCAACAAACACCACTTGGGTTACACTGACCATCTCCATATTCAAATAATTTGAAGAAATGCAGACAACATTTCAGTTTCTACCCACTAACCACCACTAGGCTTGCTGCTGCCCTCATATGAATCAATTTCATCTCAGAATTCAAATAAGAAATGGGCATTGGGATGGGTGCTGAAAGGGAAACCACAGGATTATTGGCTTCTTTGTACATTTTCATACTCAGGAGCAAGCTTCAACTCAGAAGCAGGGCGGTGGCAGTTTCTACGTTGCTTTTACTCTTCTCTTTGGGATAAGAAGAACAGAAAACTATTCTTCCACTTTGTATGTCATTGCTTCTAGGCTCTGTACCTCTGTTCCTGATTTTGCTGCCCACAAACGGAGCAAGCTACACAGAAGTGACTATTGCATAGAACATTTTCATAGCAACGAAAGGGGTGAGCTAGGAGTTCTTATAAGTAATTCTAATGCGTGACTAAGAATCAGCAAAAATAGCAACTGTTTAAGGAACTCCACAGCAAATTCAGACAATCCTGGACCTACTGTATGACAGCTTTTAATTAATAAATATGCAAATTTATGAAGTTAAATTGATAGGCATTCAGCAAAATCTTTGCTTTGAATTTTGAATTAGTATCTTTCCTGAGGTTAGATGAAAGCAGTGATACTCAAGATGCTAGCCAATAATTCAGAAACATTTCTCTCAGTTCTTCGTTTTGTTTAGATAAAATGTTTCTTTATAATTGCATTATATATATACACATATACAAATATACTCAGTAAATTAGCAGCAAATGGTATTTTGAATGTTCAATCAAGTTTCTTTATAATATAGACCTGTTATGAGACAGACAGCAATCTTCGTGTAAGATGGCAGAAGTTAGGATGATTGAGACAGAGAGCATCTGCATGTAAGATGGCAGAAGTTAAGATGATTAGAAGGAACCCTTTGCTTCCTGTATAGAGTATTGGGTAACTCCTAGAGCAATCCTTTCTCTCAGCATTCTCTACTTCAGCACACATTAACTGCAACAGAGTCACTCAGAACTTGGGATGAGTTCTAGAAGACTGGGATTTGGGATGGGTGATCAGTGGCGATGAGCCCGAGGGGGAAAAAATAGACCCCTATGGGCAATAATTTATAAGCATTAATTATAAGCAGAAGGACAAAAACAGTGATACTTGCTGTTAGAGATAAGAATTCTACAATAACACTTTAGGATTTTCATGATTCACAAGTAGAGCGCACATGTGTTAGTTACTTCCTTTGTTTCTGTGACAAAATGATTAATACAATAACTTACATAAAGGTTGATTTAATTTGTCTCCTGGTTGTCAGTTGTTTCATCCATGAAAACCATCATGATTGCAGGCATATGTGGCAGTGACTGTTCTACTTGGTCAAAAGAAAGGAAGGAGAGAGGAGACAAGAATCGGGGGCCAGGATAACCCCCAAACATCTAATCACAATGATCTATTTCCTTAAGATAGGTCCTACCTCCTAAAGTTCCCAGAAGTACCCAAAGCAACACCACTATCTAGGGACCCAACACTCATACCTCAGAGGAAATTTCCATATTTAAGCCATTATATTTTCTTCCACTTCAAAGGGCTCATGCCCATTTCATAATGTAGGATGTACTTATCCTATCTTTAAGAAACCTTAAGGTCTAAAATTGCTAAGACTTCAAAAGTCAAAGTTCAAACTGTTCTATGAAACTCTAGGCAGACCCTTAGCTGTAAGAACCCCTGTAAAGTGAAAGAGTAAATTATATACTTCCCACATGTCATGTAAATATTTTCTTTCAAAGGGGGAAAACGGGGTTAAAAGGAGGAAAGGTGAGACTAGCCAAGACTGAAAATCAGCAGGACAAACTTTAAGTCCTACAGATCCATGTTTGCTATACGGGGAATGTGAGCTCCAAAGGTCCTGATTATCACACTTCTACTATGAGGCTAGCCAGGGCTTGTATGGCTTTCCTCTTGATCTCATTTCAGATATCACTGTTTAGGTGTTACCCGATTGCTCCTGGCAGGACCAGTCTATTCCTGAGAGAATGTTGAGCACTGAAGACACTCCACTTGGAGCTTGTTTTTTTTTTCTTGGCATAACTGGCCTTTGGGCAAGGTACTGCCCATGCCTCATCCACTGACAAAGTAGACAATTTCTGGACTGGACAAGAAGGATACAAGAAAAAAGACTGCCAAACTTTGCCAAGACAGGGTAAGATGGTTTTCAAAATTTTTCCTGCCTCTGAAAAAGGTCTATCAGTTACTCTAGGCCTTAGCCAAACTTGATTGCTTCAACACTGCAAATGAGACTTTGGGTGATTGCCTAGGTAGCCAGTTGTCTTTGTTATCTATTGCACAATTTGGAAGCTGCTTAGTTGCACTTCATGCCTACTCAAGTAATATTATCTCCCTTCTTAGGTTTTCCATGGGGTTGAAGATTAGATAGTCATTGTTACCTTCCTCTTATGATCTAGTCAAGCCACTTCTAATACAAGACTTAGACTCCTGAGGATAAAATGATTATTAAAACATTTAGCATATGCTCCTTGCTTAGTATTATGTATGCTGGTTGTAATTATAATTATTTATTTATGTATGTATTTATTTATTATGTATGTATGTAATATTCCGTCTGTGTGTATGCCTGAAGGCCAGAAGAGGGCACCAGACCCCCTTACAGATGGTTGCCAGCCACCATGTGGTTGCTTGGACCTTTTGGCAGAGCAAGACAATGCTTTTAACCTCTGAGCCATCTCTCCAGCCCCTTGTAATTATAATTTTTATACTTGATATCTGTTCTTAGTGTATATAGTTTTGTATTGGTTTTGGAACTCTCTTATTTAGACAAAAGAACTAGGTGATGGGGAACCTCCTTTAGCAAATCCTACCTATGTGTGCCACCACAATTGGTTTTTGGGAGCCTGGACCAGGATGGGGTGTGACTTTTGGGCACTGAGAGAAAGCCACCAGCCTGCCCAGCTCAGCATCTTCTTCCCTCACTTTACACCTTGAAGTTGGATCCCTGCTTTTGTTCCATGAGTTTTTCTCTTTCAATAAAGAATAACCTTAGAATACTATATTCTGAGTAAGCTTGGGATTATTTGACTCGCCTTTTCCCCCATTGGATCACCTCCCAATTATCCCTGTTAGACTTTCCAAATTCCAAGTATCTCCAACATTGTGACTTGGGCCTCACCCTCATTGCCTCATACCTTATTTTCTTAGAGATTCCTTGCATAGAATTCCCCTGATACACATTGCTTTACCACCTGTCACACCTTTAACATTATAAGGGAATAGTCCAGGGTTCTGTAACGCTCACTTCCTGTTTCTCTGTAAAACTAGAACCACAGGGATTGTGCCAAGGTCTTCCTGTCTGGGGCATGTCTTCAGTGAGGCCATGTCTACAGTGATCTTAGAGTATTTAAACAGTTAAAATTAGGATCACACTCCCCTAGGCAGTCTTGTATGACCACCGTAGCTGTCAACTTCTCAGAAATTTTTCAAATAATTTTGCAACTTGTAGTTGGAAGTCTGCTATATATGTGTCCTGGCTCACTCCTGAGATGGCCTCAAGATGTCTTCTCTACTGTACTGGTACAAAGTGCTTGGATTCTGTTTGGTGATGCAAGTCTCTAGCAACAATACTGTCCTTATTTACTGCTTCCAACTCCTCCACTTTACGGTCAGATTGAGTGTATTTCACATCATTTTACTTCGCATCTTTTTCCTACTTCTTACAGCAAACTTGGCTTAAAGTAACCAGCATTAATCATGCCATACCCTGAATGTTATGTTCTCTTTTAAATTCTTCTACCACATTTATGAAGTCATTATTTTTAAACTCAGTCCCACTCAAACTATGTTGGAGACCAGCCCCAACAAAACCATTTCTTACTAGCGTAGGGGCATGGGAAAATTAAAGACACAATTCCTAGGACAGAATTGGGAGGGAGTTTTAGGTATTATTCAGGTCCTGAAACCACCCGCGTTTATTTTTCAAACAGCTTTTATATCAACATAAACTGGGGGAGAAGGTAACAAAAAGCTTCATTAACATTCTGTTTCCTAGGTAGTGGAAATGACTCAAGTCACGGTTTATTTAAGTCCACTTGGTCAAGTGGACAGTAGGATGAAAACACCCCTTCCCCAAGTGACCTCATAGTTACAATGTGAAGAAGCAGAATTACATTAGCATATCCTGGCACCGCGGGATGGCGCCGAATTTACTTTACTTCAAAAGAGCCAGGCAACCAACTCTTGTGTGCAATATGCAAATTGTGCCTGCAAGTTGTTCAGATTCTCTGACCGCCAGACAATGTGGAAGATGAGCCTGTATTTTTCAATCCCTATAAAACTATAAAAGGAATGGCTTTATATTCAATTCAACAATTCCATCTGAAGCTTCATGAGCAAAGGCTCTACTGACTGCATTTTTTTTCTTTTTCTTTTTTTGCATTCAGATCTTCTGGCACCTATCAGAATCACCCATTAAGCTTTGCTTGCAGGACTCCATGTCTTCTTATCCTGTATCTCCAGTCTCTTCTGCGTCTCCCACAATTAACTTTTAAATGCCTAAGAATCACATGGTCAGATTTAGCTTCAGCAACAAGCTCCTCTCCATGACCTCAGGTTTCTCTGTTGGTTATGTTTAGCATTGTTGTAACAAAATCCCTTACATAAATAACTTTCTGGAGCATGATGGTCATTCCAAGTAGACTAAGAAACACCTAGGCCAGGGCTACAGAGATGGCTCGGAGGTGAAGAGGGCTTGCTTGCTGCTCTTCCAGAGGACCTGAATTCTCTTCCCAGTGCTTATGTTGAGCAGGTTAATGTCCTCTGAGAGCACTGGAACTCATGTGTATATACACCACCACACGCACATACAGTTAAAATTAAGTCTTAAAAGAAAGACCACTGACAATGAGGGCAAAGATCTGCCTTGGATGTGGCAGTGCCATCTCATATGCTAGACTGCTAGACTGAGCAAAAGGTAACACGAACCATCCAGTTTCCCCTTTCCCTGCTTCCTGGTCTTCCCACAGTCAGCAATCCCCACAGTGCTCTTTCCTCTACAGCCTGAAGCTGTTTTTCCTTCAGCAGAGGGGAAGCCATGGTGGATTATGCCATCACAGCTAGAGCCAACAGAAACTTCCTTCCTTAAGCCCATAATTGCCTTTTTGTTGAGGGTTTCATAATAGCAGTGAGAAATGTGATTAATATGGGCTGAGAATATTCTTTAAAATGTTCCTGTGGGTTCTGTTCGTGAATACTTGGTTCACTGTGCTTAAGCAGATCACGGCAGAGGTGGGAACATTTTTGATTTCTTGGTGGACAGGAAGGGATAGGAAGGAGAGGGGAAATGGAAGGAAGGAGAAAGAAAGAGAGAGACTAGAACCACGGGTCAGGCATAACCTTCAAAGACCCATGCAAAGTGTTCTATTTCTTTCTGCAAAGTTCAGCTTCCCAGCTTTTATATAACCTCTCAACACAGTGCCACAAGCTGAAGATGGCCCAGGTATCCAAGCCTAGGAGACTTTGCTGGACACTTCATATTCAAACCACATCCCAGCAGAAACAGAGCTACCAACGACTCCCTGAAAAGAGTATCTAGAAAAACATTAAGACTGAGCGACAATGGATATGAAATTATGAGAGTTGGGGTGGATAGACCTTCAGAAAGGAAGACACAGCTCTACACCTGCAAATGTAGGTGAGTGCTTGAGGAAGGATGTCAAAAATCTCAGAGAAGCGCCCAGGCCTAGATATGGATTTGAAAGCCTGCAAAAGCACAGATCAGGAAGCTATATGGGTAAGAACTTCTCTGACCTCTATCTCACCCTTTCTTCACCCTCCAGAACTAAGTAAGCCTGGAATCTTCCAAAGTCGTAGCTAGGGTGGTGGTGGGGAGGCAGTGATTAAAGAGAAAAGGAACATGACTTACTAAAAAGGCCAACAATCTGCCAACCTGAACTAAAGAAAATGAAGTCTTCCGCTTAAATAAATATAGCAATATAAAGTAACACATTCAATGAATAATTGTAACAGCTAAATTGCAATTGTGCTTGGTAATTAAAGGGCCCATTGAACCTTCTGTTACCTAAGAGAAGTATGAAATATAAGTCCTGGGATGAGTTCCCATCCTGGGCAAAGGGAGAACGATCTGGCATGAGGAAATACAGAGGAAGCTACAAGAAACAGGTGAGAATTGTGTGGCATTGCCTCCCACGAGCTCCTCTGGTTCTCTCAGCTAATGTCACCAATTCTTGTCTCTCTCTGCTAAAATCGCTATCTTTTGGTCCTGGCCAGCTCCTTCTTCTTTTCTAAGTCCTTTGAATTCTCTGTCCAAGGCTGTGATAGCAAATTCCTTAGCCTCAGCAGAGAGGAAGGAACGGGAAATGTTTATCTTCAACCCAGGCTCAAGCTGCATAATTGCCTAGTTACTCCCTGAGGCATGGTAATATAGCCCTTCATTAAATCCTTTACCATAAATAAAATAGCAATGCTGGGTTTCACTAGCTCATATCATTGCTTCTATACGGTAGAAATGTGACCCTTAAAGGTATTGAACCTCATAAATCTAAACTCTGACTTCAGTTAAGCGTTTGTTTGCTGAAGACCAAACACCTGACCTTGTCCCCACGTGCTCTTTCCCCAGAGGAGAGAGAGGAATGAAGACTCCATATTCCAGTCTACATGAGAAGTTCCAGAGCAGATCACATGACAAGAATTTACCTGAAAACTGATCATCTGTCTACAATTAGTTGTGATTCCAACAGCCTCTAAAGACCTCCAAGATTCTGAGGGAAAATGGTCAAGAATTCTTCAGGAGCAAAAGAAAACAAGCTAGCCGCACACAGTGGCTTATGCCTGTAACTCCAGAATTTGAGATACTGAGACAGAAGGAAGCATGCCTGTGAGTTTGAAGCAAGCCTGGGCCACCTAGGGAGTTCCAGGCCAGTCAGGGCTAGGGTGCATGCAATATTTCAAAATAAAAAAATAAAGAAGAGAGAGATGAAGGAATGGAAGGGAAGGGAAGGGAAAGGAAGGGAAGGGAAGAAAAGGGAAGGGAAGGGAAAGGAAGGGAAAAGAAGGGAAGGAAAAAAAGGCAAATAAAAAACTATGGGTCAATTATGGGTATGTGTACGTGTTACTTCTAAACATAGATGCATATTTGATTTTGTTCTCTTGGACTAGATATGTCAGATATAAAAGAAGGAGCCTGGCCAAGAAAAAGAAAGCTTTACAAAGCATGCTGAGGATTATGACTCTTTTGTATATTTCCTAGAATAGCTACTTAGTGATACACAAACCTCTGTATTATCACATTGCCCAAGTATCGATAACTTTTTCTTAGTTAAAACTTTATAGAACACTAAACATCCCAGAGATGTTTCTGTCTACCATATTTATGATGCAAACTGAGCACACCTAAAAGCAGTCCTATCTGTCATCTTTATCATCTAATTTGACTACTTTTCTATTTGATATCTTTATAACACAACTAAGCACGGGCCAAAGTTTCCTTTCTGCCATTTTAACTTTGAGAATATGTGTGCTTGAGCTAAACACAACAGTCATCTTGCCTTCTAGGCTTATTGTCTCAATTGAGAAAACTCAGGAATGTGCTAGTCCCCATGAAATGCATTCCTATGTTAATATGTATAGCTGCTTAGTAAAATCACCATGCTTCCCTGGTAAGGAGGTCACTACTTTGGAAATAACTGCCATGCTTCCTTAACCATTAAAAACAAGAAATCTCCTTTACTATTTCCTGCTGTGACTCATTTCTTTTTATTCTCATCATCATTATGAAAATCACAGTGTCAATAATCAAGATGACCTAACAAAGTACCTTTAGACATGTCTCTTTCCTTATCTCACAAGAAATATCAGTAAACATCATTGGAAAGTTTTAGACCACATACTTAGGAGAAACATTGCCTGGCCATAGTGAAAAGAAATTAGTTCAGAACAGAATGAATAAGACAAGGGTACCCAAGTTCAAATTATGAGATCTTCCTGGCAAACTAATCGATAAGCGACAGTGTAGTTCCATTTTTAGGAAAAAAGTGATGACACAGGTAAGCCAGACCCACACACTCCAAACATGTACACTCTCTCCTCTGCATAGGACAACCCCTGTCTGTTTGTACCATTCATAATATCAGAAGTCTTCAGAAAGGAAACTAGAATAAAAGTGGTTAAAAACAAGACTTGGGTGACCGTGTTTGGAGTCAAATCCCAACTTTTCCAGCTCCTTGCAGCTTTGTTTTAAGAACACCGTTTCTTCTTTAACATGGGAAAAATCAAATCTAACACATAGGTGATTACAAAGCCTACATAGTTTTGAAATACAAAGAATATCCCCTTGATGATATCTGAACATCTAATAAATTAGCTATTTTAGTTCAACGCTAACCCATAATTTCTGTGTGAGTTTTAACCTTGTACCACTTTTAAAAACTTATAATGTGGGCAAGCCTTCTTCTTTTCCTGTTTCTTTTTTTTTTTTCAAGACACCATTTTTCTGTAACTTTGGAGCCTGTCCTGGTCCTCTCTCTGTAGACCAGGCTGGCTTCAAATACACATAGATCCACCTGTCTCTGCCTCCTAAGTGCTGGGATTATAGGCCTGAGCCACCACTACCCAGTCATCTTATTTTCACTACTTTAGATTATTTAACACATCATCCTCTTGATTCCTTCATTTTACACTCAGTGAAGCATAACGAAGACAGTAAAATTTGTAGGTATGCTATGCTACATTTCATGGGTACAAAATTTCAAGTTTTTAAAAACTTGATTTTTAAAAAAAAAAATCCAGGTAAATTTTTTCACCTAGATTTAAATTGCAAATTTTGGAACAACTGATGAATTAAAAAAAACATAATTAGTTTGGACCTTAATGCTATACTATATATAAATTTGATTGATCTTCATTGTGTAGTTTTGGAGGAGAGCTCTATATTCCAATTTGTAAGAAACTTTCTTTCCAGATTCCAGGTATCTGTGGTCCTTTGAGGCAAGTTTATCAGATAGTTTGAACAAGTATTGGGTGAACTTAGTTGACTATAAGTACTAATGTCCTAAGACAGTGTTCAGGTTCTTATATCTGACTTCAAGCTAGGAAAGGGTAGGTAGCCATTAGTACTCTTAATCTGTTGTTTATTAGATTTTTTATGTATACTGAAAGCAGTTTTCCAAGTGCTTATCAATGTCATCATCACAGACATGCATTCACAACATGTTCATAACACACACACACACATTTAGAAACAATTAACTCATTACTAAAATAAATAGGAAACATAGAGACTTCATATATATATATATATATATATATATATATATATATATAATGTATGTATCAGAAGTCAAATCAAAACCTTTTTACAAGTTAAATTTGAAGCACTTGGAGACTGTGTACCAACAATATCAAGGACAGCCATAAAATCAAGGCTTCACTGTGTAGTACTAAGGATGGGAAATCATTAAACATGATGTCTGGGTTCTGTTATTTCTGTCTGGTGGGGCCTATGTGAAACTTCCTTAGCTTCTCTGTGTGACAGTCTACCCATTTGTGGAAGAATAAATTAATGGTGCCTTCATCGAGACCTGGAGGCTGGAGGCTGCATGTCTGAGAAATGGGATGGTAGTATTTACAGTTGCCTGCTAACGATCTAGAGTCAATGGACAAAGCACGTTAGGAAACTGGAATATGGTGAGCAATGCATGGCATTTCCTTATTTTATAATCATCAAAGAATCAGCAATGAAATTAGCACAGCTGCCCTCTATGTACACACATGGCAAGGGTAGGTGATTCAGTAACGAGGGCCTGGTGCAGAGAAACGCAGGAGACTTTAACTCACCTTTATGGATGGTTGAATGTGTGGTATGTGTGTGGGCCAGGGCAAGAGAAGGAGCCATTAGCAAGGTAGACAGAATACATTGTTCCCCTAAGAGTCTAAAACACAGCTCCTGGGGAGATGTGGTCTGCACTTTTGCCATTGCTGTACCAACTGGCTAAAAGTAGCATTGTCAAAAGCCATTGACAGAGTCTGTCTTAATATAAAGATGCATTTGTTCATACTGAGAATGGAGAGTGCATTGAATATGAACCCTTTCAACTGCCACAGAGCAAAGTGATCTTGAGCTACAGTTACATTCAGCAGTCACAAGGATTGTGATGCCACTTCATTACAAAGTGAAACTTTTCCTTTTAACTATCCCATAAATCTTGATAGTAGACATGTATACACACACACACACACACACACACACACACACTCTGAGAGCCTCACTTTACCTACAGTATAGTCATAGATGTTTGTTACTCCTCTCTAAAAGCAATTTTCTTTCCCTCTTCTCTATCTGTATATATGTACACATGCACACACACATATATATGATATATTGAAGTATATACATACATATAGAAATAATAGAGAGATGTGTACATATATATTATATAGGGGAGGAAATGTGTTTGTGTATATACACACACACACACACACACATACACACACACACACACACACAGAGGGAGAGAGAGATCTGCCCATTAATGATGTAGAGTCAAAATGCAAAACACACTTAGGAAATTAGAATAAGGTGAGTAAACATAGTGTTTACTTATTCTACAACCATCTAAAAACCATTAATAAGATATAGAGATTATATATAGATAGATATAGAGTAATTATATATGAACCTGTAGATGTAGAGATAGATATAGGTCATATATAGATGTAGATATAAATGTAGGTGTAGATGAAAATATTTATATGAATGTAGATTAGATAGAGAAGGAGAGATGGAGATCTCTATCTAACCATACCAGGATGTGTTGTTTCCAATGAGTCATACATGGGAAGGTGTAATATTTTGCTCTGGCCATGTGACACTTTTATTTCTACAAGTCAGTGCAGTTATTTGACATAATCAGCTCTTGGATAATTTATTCCATCCATCAATAAATGTAAATTCCATTTCTAAAAGAGTGTCACCAGCTCGTCAAGCAGAATTTTGTAACAATTCAGTCCACCTCAGAAATAAATTTGAAGTATCTCTATAGTGTCTTCACCTCTATTGTCATGTATGTCAGTTTTCAAATCCAACAATGATTGCTTCAACAAGATAAATGTGTATATTTACAAACATTCTGAAAAACATCAAGTTCATCATTTTGATAATAAGCATTGTAGCACATCAAATGATTTGAAGTTATTAGTTTCATAAATTGGGGATAATAAACTGAAGAATCCCTATTTTTCTTTCTTTTTAAGCCTTCACTTAATAATTTGTGCCAAGTGCTAATTATTCTTTTTTTTATAAATCTTGTATGTGTTTCTGTGTGTGTGTCTATGTGTGTGTGTTTGTGTGCGTGCATATTCATTAGACATGGAATGCCCTAAGAAATCAGAAGACAAACTCCAGTCTCAGTCCTTGCCTTCTGAAGTGTTCAAGGCAGCCTGTTGATCCTGTTCTCCTCAGGATACACTAGGCTAGCTGGTCCATGAGAAACTAGGGGCTCTCCTGTCCTTCCCTCTCAACTCTCTGTAAGAGCACAGTTACTACAGGAGTACAGTATATTGCCCTGCTTTACAGGACTCTGGGATCTGAACTCAGTTCCTCGTGATTTCAAGACAAGTTTCTACTCAGCACTGTAGCTGTTTCCTTTAAAAACACAAACCAAGAGAGGGAGCATCGGAGCTCTTGATATTATATTTCCGATCTTCACTAAGGAAATCAGTGAGTAAGTGAGAAACTGTGAAATTCTAGAAGAGAGAAATGAGCTACTTATGGAGGAAGTGCTGATGCACACACTAGAACTGACAAAAATATGGTTGTTGAAGCTTTAGAATAGTTTACAACCAACAAACGAGGAAGATAATTATGTCATCATCTACACGGTTCACAAGCAATCTCAATGGGTCCAAATTAAGTGTAAATGTTTTGAAATACAACTCAACTTAGGAGGCACCACAATCCAAGTGATCAGTCATAGAAACACAGAAATGGTAGCTGAACAAGAAATTAATACATTTATACTCTTATTTACACTGGGTTGTGGGTATGATTTTTACATAAACTCACAAATTTTACCTAATTTAGTCTCATTGTTGGTTTTAGAGTGATTTTATGTGTGTTTTGAGAGAATTTATATCCCTGAGTGGATTTGTAGCTCCAATGTATTTAATGAAGAACTAAAAATATAAAACTATATTCAGAAAATACATATTATCTTGAGATACTCTGAGGATTTGATCTTATTAAACATTAGGCAGTGTTAATTGTTAAGAAAAATGTATGGCAGTGATGAGAGGTATCTTTTTATGATCATAGATCAAAATACTAAAATCATATATTTTAATAAAATAGATTATATATTTTGCCATATACAAATGAAAAGTCTTTTATAAGCAAAGTATATAGATATATATGTAACTCAATTTAAAATAGGATATACTTTATGTGTATCAAAATATCACAGTACCTTATAAATAATTTTAATATAAATTTTATCCTATTCATATGCACAAATTGCATGAATTAAATAAGATACTGCTTAGTTCTCAAAATCACATAAGGAGTTACAGATATAACATGAGTCAGTATGATGCAGTTTGTTTTTAATTCTTATATATCACAAAAATAATTTTAATATTTTAAACACATTTTTAAATGTTTATCTCACAGTAATTGAGAAACAAAATAACTTTTGACAAGAAAATAACACATTTTAGAAGGCTTTGTGAGAGAATTGAAATAGAAGATATGACTGAGAGACTTTTTGTTTGTTTATTTGTTTTTTGTTTTTTGAGACAGGGTTTCCTTGTGTAACAGCCCCCACTGTACTGGAACTCACTCTGATAGACCATGTTGGCCTTGAACTCACAGAGATCCATCTGTCTCTGCCTCTGGAGTACTGGGATTAAAGGCTTGCACCACCACTATGCAGCTGGGAGACTATTAATGACATCCCCTGGGAAGCAACTGGGTTGGTAAAATAAGCATTTCAGCTTCCAGTTTCCAGTCTGTCATGCTAGATCATTTTTAGCCACACAAGAGAAAAATGGGTTGAACGTGGTGATAACCCAAGGTTCTCCTTAGACCTGCCAGGGAACTGAGGTCAGATCAAGCAGATGCTCTGCGCACTGGAGAGAAGGTTGGAACATTCATGGAATCCCAACTGAACAGACACTCAAGGTCATAGGGATGGGCAAGAGTCAAAACAGGAGAGAACAACCAAAACAGAAATTGGCAAAATGCTGAATAATGCCACCTGTGGATAAGACTGTAAACAAAGACTGTACTTTTGTTTCCCAGCTGTCCCAAACTTGAATAATCACATACAAACTATATTAATTACAAGCCTGTTTGGCCAATGGCGCAGGCATATTTTTAACTAGTTCTTACATCTTAAATTAACCCATTTCTATTAGTCTATGTATTGCCATGAAGCTGTGGTTTACTAGTAATATTCTGGCATTTATCTCCTTTGGCAACTATATGGAGTCTACCTGATCCCATCTTCTTTCTCTCTGTATCTCACCTAGCTATATTCTGCCTTGCCATAGGCAAAAGCAGATTCTTTATTAACCAATGATAATAAAACATATTCATAGCATATAGAGGGGGAATTTCACATCATAAGACTGAAGATTAACATGCGTGGAATGAGGCAGCTGGCTGGGATCACACTCACAGTGATCCCATCCTCTCCTGATTTACCTCCAGATGTTCTATTGTGTTTCTACTACATGTGAAAGATCTGACAAAAATTCACTCACGATTCGTGTGGGTTCAGAGAAGTACAGACCTGTGACTTCTGAAGCTCTGTCCCTTAGGATGGGATACATGTGAGTAAACCATGGCAAGTTGAAAATATCCTAAGTCCCAAATGCTTTTTTTTAACACCCAAAACTCCAAAATCGATGATCAGTGAAAGGGTGCAACACAGCACCTTTGTTCTTCTCTAATTCCATAGTTGTCTGTGAGCTATACTATACCATATGCTTCTCCATCCTGGGAGAAGAGGCCCAATTTTAATATGTGTGTGTGTGTGTGTGTGTGTGTGTGTGTGTGTGTGTGTGTGTACATGTGTGGAGGTGGGGGTGGCAATGGGGGAGGTGTGTGAATGTTCATGCCGTGAAACTTGTGCTCAGGTCAGAGAAAATGCAAGAGCTTGTTTGCTCCTTCTACCATATGGGTTCTGGGAGTGAAACTTAGCTCATCATTCTGATTCACTGAGCCATCTTGCTAGCTCCCAAATTAAAACTTGAAGTCCATTTTGCTGAATGCATACCATGTTAACCCCACCATGGAGTTCTAATGTCTCCTTAGGTCATTGACTATCTTTATATGCAGAACATTCTCTTTTTCATAATGAGGCCTACCCTCAGGAAAAACTTGTATAAGGTGCATGCTTACATGTGAGTGCATGCATGTGTGTGTGTGTGTGTGTGTGTGTGTATGTGTGTGTGTATGCATGTGAAGGCAGAAAGACAACCTCTGTTGACTGAGTTTTTTGTCCTGCCCGATTCCTGCAGTTGTTAAGTCCCAAAGAAATCACACAGAGGTCTACATTAACTATAAACTGACTGGCCCATTAGCTCAGGCTTCTTATTAACTCTTATAACTTATATTAACCCATTATTCTTGTCTATGCTAGCCATATCTGTATCATATTCATTGAGGCAATCACATCTTGCTTCTTCTGTGGCTGGTTTCAGGACTGCCAAAAAGGACTTCCTTCTTCCCAGAATTTTTCTGTTCTCATTGACCTGTTTCTACTTCCTGTCTGGTTATCAAGCCTATATTTCATGCCTGGCTAGTGACCAATCAGCATTTTCTTTAAAATATAATTGACAGAACACAAACCATTGTCGCACAGCACTTCACCTTTTTTTTTTACAAACAAGAACTCTGAATCTAATATCCTTTTTTTAGCTTTTCTCCTGACCATTATCTATAACAACTTGTAACCAACATTCTAAAAAAAGGAAAATATCCATAGTCCATTTTTGGGGAATGTGGACTTAGTTTTCCAGGCTGCTTCCTGCTGATTGGGGGCACTGATAATGTTATAGGGACCTAAAAAAAAGTTAGAATTATTATCAAGTACTAACTGGAGTATCCTGTGAGTCTTGATCATCTCAGCCAGCAGAATTTAATCTGTTCTGGATGTAGAACTAAAAAATCTAAGCCATCTGTTCCTACCTGAGATTTCTCAGGTGGTCTTCCTTGATAAAACCTGATTTTTCTTAATTCATAATGAATCCATAGCCTCTCATTTTCTGTGGAAACAAAAGCAAAACCTCTTCTCCAAAGTAACATATCTTTTGACTTCAATATTGAAGTTAATGCATTTACAAAATATTTATGTTTTATTAATCCAGCACCATTTATACTTAAATGTGTTTTAGCAGCTATTGCTCCTTCCTCAGCTGTCAAGAAATTCAAAGAGAACATAATAATATACAGTATCCAGAGTCTTTGTGTATTTTTTTATCTTTAAGTGGCTCTACCTTAACCTCTATTTCTTTTATTTTTAATTTTTGGCTTTTTGAGACAGGGTTTCTCTATGTATCTTTGTCCTGGAACTCACTCTGTAGACCAGGCTGTCCTTGAATTCATAGAGATCTGACTGCCTCTGTCTCCCAAGTGCCAGGATTAAAGGTATGTGCCACCTCTCCTTGAACTTACAGAGGTCTGTCTGCCTCTGCCTCTCAAGTGTTGGGATTAAAGGTATGTACCACCATACCCAACTACTCTCTCTCTCTTTTTTAAAGACTTTAACCTTTTTCTTTTTTCTCTCAAGTGTGCATATATTTTTAATACACTATAAAAACATTTAGAGGTTTTTTTTTTGTCTTTGAATCTCTCTCTACTGTATATGTTTCTTTTTCTGACCACATGAGTCTTTAATTTGCCAAGCAATATGGAGATGATTAAAGCAGTGGCTTTGATGGCTGAATTCAGGCCATTCCTTAGCTTTCTGAGAGTCCAACCTCATGGCAGAGGTACCAGCTGTATCCATATTTATTGCCACAACTCTATGGCATTTCAAGGTCCCTGCCAGTAAGCAAGCTGCAGCAGTCTGTTCACAAACCATACTCAAATGCTCTGTAGCCAGACCTCCTGCCTGAAAGAGTCAGAGTTTCTGCTGGCAGGACAGCCCAGAAAGCTGTTATTTTAAAACGGCATGGCTTTTTTCTTGTTACAGCTGAAAACCTAAAAGCATGTGGTCAGCTTTTCATCAAGACCATTTAAGTGTTTCATGTCAGGGCCTCTTAAAAGACCTGCCAAGTTTTATAGCTAAAGCTGAGTCAGGAAGCCTCTCTTAATGAGATGTATTTGCCTCTAGCAAACAGAGCCCACCTGAGAAAATGCTGCTATCAATAAGCTGTGCTTAACTCTATTCTTTCTTGTCTAGAATTATTTCCCAAGTCTCTCGGGCTTTATGTGGATGCAGTTGTCCACTTGGGCACCATTTCTGTCCTGCCTGGTTCCCATAGTTGTTAAGTCCCAAAGAAATCACACAGAGGTCTACATTAACTACAAACTGATTGGCCCATTAGCTCAGGCTTCTTATTAACTCTTATAACTTATATTAGCCCATTATTCTTGTCCATGCTAGCCACGTGGCTCAGTAACATATTCATTGAGACAGTCACATCTTGCTTCTTCTGTGGCTGGGTCAGGACTGCCAAAAAAGACTTCCCTTTTCTCAGAATTTTCCTGTTCTCATGGACCCACCTCTATTTCCTGTCTGGTTGTTCCATCTATACTTCCTGCCTGGCTACTGGCCCATCAGCATTTATTAAAATATAATTGACAGGACACAGACCATTGTCCCACAGCAAACCTCAGTTGCCATACTCTGAGATACCCTCCATCCTTTCTGAGATAGAGCCTCTCAATGGCGTATGGCTCAACAGTTAGGTTAGAGGAGCTGATGAAAGAAGCCTATAAATCCTCCTGTCTCCCACTGCCAGCACTAGACTTACACACACATATCATTGTGTCTGGATTTTTCATGTGAGTTCTGTCTCTTGAACCTAGATACTCATGTTTAGCAGTAAGCACTTGGACAACTGAGCTATTTTAAATAGAGCTACCCTACTGAGTTTTATCAAATCCTATATGACTTGAGGAAAGGAGATAGACAACTCTGACCCCTGAAGCAATCTTGTTTCTCCAAAATGCTGTGAATTCCTAGACCACAGGTCTATGGAGACAGACCAACGTGAGGGTCACATGAAAGACTACATACCACACTGGCCAGAAGACAAAACAATCCAATTAAAAAAATAGGCATAATTTCTAAACAAGCACTATATCAAGGAAGATTCATATAGCAATAAGAAAAGGTATGTACTATCATATAAATTGTCTTCATTTGCTTAAAATCAACAAAGCAAATGGAAATTAATTTCAAATCAGAACAAAAGTGATGTACCCTACATTCATTTTAAAAAGGCTCAAATCCCAATGCTTGCAGTGTTCATGGGGGAGTAACAACAAGGTAAAATTTTGCACTCATTTTTTTTTTTACAAAAACCTAAGAGGACTAATGAAAGATGAAGTCGGAATATCTAAGAAATAAATGAATGGAACCAAATGCTAGAGATCAGGGAAACAGAAAAGGTGAGACTGCCCTAAAAAGAAAAACACGCAGGCACATAGAAAGAAGATACATTAGATACTAGATAGATTAAGTGATAGATAGGTAGATAGATAGATAGATAGATAGATAGATAGATAGATAATACATACATAGATATATAGATGCATAGATAGATGGTACATAGATAGAAGATATAGATAGACAGATGATAGATAGATACTAGCTAAATAGCTAGCTATAGGATGGATAAGTTTTAACTTGAGCATTTAAAAACATTTTTCCAATAAATAATTCTAGACTTCCTGACTGTCCTTCTTTAAATTATGTTCTTTTGCAGAGTCTTTAAAATGCACTTATTAGTGTCTTCCAATCACATTTGCTACTACACACAATGGCGGTTCATTCCTCACTTATTTTTAAACACTGGGACTACGCTCTAGACTCAGTCAGCTTTATGTGCTTCATCTCTGTTTGTTTATAAAATCCACTACTATAATTACTATACTATAGTGTGCCTGGACTCTAACTTTTTATGTCTAAAATAATAAAATCATTTGTGGGTCAGGTTCTTCCCATTGGCTACAGCAGAGGGAAATGCAGTAAAACGCCTTGTGGTGTGGAAGGGGATAATTAAGCCACACGTGATCGCTGCTTAGGACTGAGGCTCATGAGTCACTGGGAATACCAGTGCTGGGGAATGTGTGCCAACTCTTCTGTCCTGGAACCATCCTGTTGGAGGCAGCATCTCACCTGTCTGGAATTTCTGAGGTGTGGTTCTGCCCGAGGCCAAGGGATGGACGGATGGATCAATGGGAGCTTCTTGTCTGCAAAGAGACTTTGGCTGTTACAATCTGCAACTAAAATACCTAGACAATAACAGCTCTACCTAGGATTTCTTCTCTTCATCCCTTCTTAAGGGACACCAGGATGGTTTCGCACTTCCCCCGCCTCTTTCAAGTTGATGCCTGTCAAGGTCCCTGATCCTCATTTAGTGCCTTTTTAACAACCGGTCAAGAGTAGATTCAGCAGGGTGGAAGAGGTGAAAGTATGGCCACAAACTGAAACATGCTGAAGAATTTTAAATTCCATACAGTAAATCCTGAAATTATTATTAACCAACTACAAAAGAAATAAGATGAAGAAAACTTGCAATTAGGACACATTTTAAAACAACATAAAGTCTGTTCTATGTGTATGTTACACATACATACATGTATATTATAATGCAGTGTGTATACACATATAAATAAATACCTTTCCGACAGTATTCAGACAGATGCATGCAAGTCTGAGAGTTCAAGGTCATTTACAACATATTATGAATGACAGCAGTAACTCAGGGGTCACAGTTGGAGGAAACCACATTACAAAGTGCTGTTGTCTCAGGAAGCCAGGCACCATTGATGCAGGATTGTACATAATACAAAATGCCATTAGGCTGAAGACAAATCCCTTGCTTGTAACTTTCTCCACATGGTCTTGCCGACTACTTGTTTTTCAATACCGAATGGCAGCTCTTCATATGTACACGCAAAATTGAACGGCTTCTCAGGCACTTCCTTACTCTCTTTATTATTGTTAACAATAGCAGTTTCTACATATCATTACTTATGTGTCACACTATATAGTTCCATATGTAATATGTGTATAATGTATTTTATACGGTCTGCCAGATAATTTTATACAGTGTTGTACAAACATACACAAATGGCATTGCCCATGTCAGGTTCATCCTGTGACCTATGAGCCACCCTTACATGCAAAAGTCAGCTTTGTACATTTTCTGCTTCCAAATTAAATCAGAGCAGGAGATGGAGAAATGAAGTTGCTCTGTGCACATTTGTTTCATTTGGTACCTGGTGTTCTTTCAGAGACCAACAGCATCTGAAATATATTACATCCCGATCCTATCACACCATTCCTGTATTTGCGTTGTGTCTCGTGATAAAAATCACAGTGCCTTATTATAGTTGTTTCTTTGTCCTCTCGCCGAAAGACGTGAGGTACAATGTTGGATTCTTGACCAACAGAAGCAATTGACTTTTGGGCTTTAAGAAACAAAAGACACAAAGTACTAATGCCAGTCTTTCATAATCGCAGTCTAGTTCAAAATTATAGTAAGAGTTTCACATTATGAGATCAATTTTATCTGATTCATTCTTTGAGATAATGTCTGATAGATCCTGGATTGACATCACTGTATAGCCCACACAGGCCTTAAAATCCTGATTTTTCAGCCTATATATCCCAGGTGCTGAGGACTACAGAGTTGTTTCACCAATGCACATGCATTTATGTGGCACTGGAGATGAAATCCAAAGTTTTGTGATGGTAGACAAGCTTCTACTTCATGAGTTATTTATCAATTTTATAGTTTAAAATATGGTATTGCTTTCTAAGCACATAAAAGGTGCATATTCAAAAGAAGACAAAGAAAGTAAAGTATTTTTAAAACAAAAAACTGTTTCCAATTTATGAATTATTATATTTAGAAAAAAATAAGAGCTCTATGAAGGAATATGACTTCCCTTGACATATTTGACCATGCTTAGAGTACCAGACATGAATTCTATGGCTCAACAAACATCTTGGATGGGGGACAGAAAGTCTGTAAGAGCCAGAATGTAGAGAGAAGTACTATTAAATGATGGTCCTTGGACAAGACATGCTTGTTACACACATAAACTGTGAAGTCAAGCCAGGCAAAAATTGCAACATGGATCATGAAAGAACTTTCAAAGCCTTACCCCTGTTGTAGAATATTTGATCATACTCTGAAGACCAATATTTCATTGTTTACTGGAAATACCTGTCTCTAGTTGTGGTAGGGCTCAGCCGTAGCACACACCTTTAATCCGAAAACTTTCTGCTTGAATATTGTGAACAGGATGAAATAAAGTCAGTCATTAATGAAGAAGTGGAGTGAACAACCACTTGACAGCAAGTGAACATGGGACAAAACCACAGAGAGTAAGAGGGGTCAGGAACATGGATAGAGAGACACATAGAAAGTAGAAGAGAAGGACACTGAGTTTGGGTTTTTGTTTAAGATGAAGTAGGAAAAGAGGTCTTTTTAAGGACGACAGCAGAATAGGAAGGTAAACTAACCAGTTCTCTGCCTCTCTGAGCTAGCAGGCTTTCACCCACAGCATCTGGCTTTTGAGTCCTTATTAGTAAAACCAAACAACTGAGATTTTGTTAAAAACAGTACATCCCTAGCTGAAAAGCTTTGGCACTTGATGGCTTTGGGTGGAGGGAGAGTCACTTTTCTTTGGAGATGGGATGGTCATTGGTAGATTGACCATTTCTGAGTGGATGACTTCCCATTCATCCATATACAAATAAAATTAATTGAACTCAGTGGGTTATGATGAAAAGGAAAAGGGCATGATTGGGAGGGATAAGTTTTGTGGGAGAGAACTGAGGGAGTTGGACATACAGAGTAAGTGGTGATATATGACAGTGATACATTTATGAATGCTTGAAAGAATAAAAACTAAAAAAATACACAAATGAAAATAAGAAAATCTGGATCCAATGGATAATGTCAAGATGACTCAAAAACAAACTGTAATCAAAACTAGAATCTGGAAGCCCATGAAAAACTACCTGGATTTATCACTTCTCAGAAAGTCTCTTCTCATTCTTTCTTCTTTTTGGCATTTATCATTTGGCATCTATCATTCTGCCTTTGATAAGCATAGATCTTCATAACAAAAAACATAGTATTTGATCCAACAATACTCTGCTTAGATAGCCAAAATAAATACTGCAGTTTGGGCGGTTTAACACTAAAAGTTTTTAAACTCTGTTCTGGGGACTCAAAAATCCATGAACAAGATATTGTTAGATTTTTGTTCCTCACTAAATGAGCTCTTCATGACTTGGAGACATCTGCCTTCTTACCATGTCCTCACAGATGGAGCAAAAGAAAAAGAAAGCCAGTTTGGGTGTACATAATCTTGCAAAACCATTATCCACAGAGCGCTGGTTACCTTCCTTCGTCACTTTCATGATGTCTCTTAAGCCTAATTACTTCCCCGAAGCTCCTTTTTCACATGTGGTCATATTTTAGATGAGATTCCCACATATGAATTCTTAGTAGAAACAATTCAGTTGGCAGCAGTCTCGTGCTTACTCAAGCCACACACCCTCCCATAGATGAAATTGTCTAGTGAACGTTTACAATGACACACACAGTGTCAGCTCTTGCCTGTGATCACTAAGTCCTTTGAACACACACTGATACTCACGGCGAGCTCAAGGCAGTTACTATAATAAACCTTACTTTTCAGAGAGGGGAAAATTAAGAGGGAAGTTTGGGAGTTTCATTTAGCATCAAGAGTTAGCAATTGAGAAAGACAACCTTCAAATTGAACTAAAGCATCTTTCAAATCAGATAAATTTAAAACTGCCAACTTAGGGCAAGTGCCCTCTTATATTGTCTTCCCTTAATCTCAAGTGTTACTACTTCCCAGTTGCTAGTTGGTCATCATACCCGAAATCTGTCTGGAAATCTTATCTTATGAAATCACTTTCTTTGCTTCCTTTTTTGCTGATCTCTGCATTTTCTTCTCTACCACTTCTCATTTTCTTTTTCTTTTTTGTTTTTTTTTTGTTATTTTGTTTTTTTTGTTTGTTTGTTTTCTTTTTCAAGACAGTGTTTCTCTGTGGCTTTGGAGCCTGTCCTGGAACTAGCTCTGTAGATCAGGCTGGTCTCGAACTCACAGAGATCCGCCCGCCTCTGCCTCCCGAGTGCTGGGATTAAAGGCGTGCGCCACCACCACCCGGCTCCACTTCTCATTTTCTCTCTCTTGTTTTCATTCTCTTCTCGTTCCTTCATAACTTTCCCTTCCCATCGAATGTGCCCTCATTTTCAAAGACTCCTATGAGTCCTAAATCTTCTCTTCCTTGAATGTATTTTTTTTCTTTTGCTAGAACTTCAAAAACCAACTCATCCTTTTAGTGTTTGAATAACTGGATTTTCTCACCTGTCTCAAAACCTCCTATGACTCCAGGTCAGATCTCAGCTATGAATAAATGAACTTGCATTTAGGTGACTGACCTTGTGAGTCTTATGTCAAAAATTTTCTGACTCTTGACATCTACTCATTCATGAACCTCAGCTTTGTTGTATATATCCTATTATCTACCCAAAACTACATGATTCCCTCAAAAAGAACATCAAGTAACATAGTACATAAAGGCTGATATATATATATATATAATATATATTATATATATAATGTTCTATATATATTATTATGATATATATAATGTTCTATGAAAAAGTAATCAGAATGCCTAAAGTAAAATTCATTCGTAAGTATTATAATTTGTCTTCCACTATTTTTTATTGTCTACCCCAAAACAAAGTTTACTACCACTCTTCACAATGTTTTCATTCATACATGAATCCATTTGCTCAATTATTTAGCCAATAAGCACATGTTTATCCAGCACCTACCATATCCGATTCTGTAAATATTATGATGCGTACGATGATCAGAGAATATGACTATAAAATATCCTGACTTGACACTCCAAAAATGCAGACAAACAAACAAAAACAACAGCAAAAAAAGAAAAAAAAAAACAATATAATATTGGAATGGAATTTGGCAGATAAATGCACAGAAAATTCCATTAGGCAATAACAAAATATCAATCTTAAAAACATTCAAGGCTCTGGGTTAAGGGCCCATGTAACTCTCCTCCCATGCACAACTTTCCTCTATAAACAATAGTCTTCTGCTTTGAAGAAAATTAAGAAAGTTCCCTCACACAGAGACTAACTTGCTCGAGAAGCTACGGTAATATTCTGGTACTCATTTATTCATGATGATTGAGGATTTTCTCATTGTGGCTGAGAAGCTTGGGCTTGAAGGCAACAAAAATTTATGTCCTTGACCTTCATTGGTAGCATGGTAGGATTTAGGTACCAAGCTCTTGATGGAAAATAACTGAAGTTTTTCATCAGAGATGGGATGTTGGTGTTTTTTAGAGGCATTACATGTTCAAGGATGCATCCTACAGTGCACATAGCTGTTTAGACATATTCCAAGGGAGGCAGTGACAGCTACTTTGCCTGAAGCAAGTCAGTATTTTTATTTTAAAGGCTTATCCTTATTTTTAATTATGTGTATGTGTGTATGTGTCAGAGGTTTGTGCAGAGACCTACAACCATGTATTAGGCTTAGCTTGGGGAATCCTGCTGAGGAGAGGGAGGAAGGTTTGCAGGAGCCAGGGGGGGTCAAGGACATCACCAGAAAACCCACAAAATCAACTAACCTGGCCTCATAGAGGCTCACAGAGACTGAGCCAACAACTAGGGAGCCTGCATAGGACTGACCTAGGCCCTCTGCATATATGGGTCAATTGTGTAGCTTGTCTTTTTGTGGGGCTCCTAGCAGTGGGTACAGGGGTCATCTCTGACTCATTTACTGGCTTTTGGGACCCTGTTCCTCATACATAGTTTTACTGCAGCTTGATATGCCATGTATTTTTGATATCCATGAGAAGCCCACCTTCTTCTGAAGCAAAGGAAGAGTAGAATGGGGGAAGAGGATGAACTGGGAGGCTAGAAGGGAGGGGAAACTCCAGTCCAGACATAAAATAAACAATAAATATAAAAAAACAGAGATAATGGAAACTGCCTGTCAACAGAAGTTTTATTTTCCATTGCATGTATTGAAAAATTAATTCACACAAATTCTTTTTCTGCTGTGTATTTTTAAATGTGACAGGAGCAAATGATTGGCTTTAATAAAACTCTAGTAAATGGAAAGAAAGAAAAAGAAAAATCTTTATGTACAAAACTTAAAGAAATGGGTTCAAAAAGATCAGAGTGTCAATGAGAACTAAAAAGAGCCAATTAGAAAGATGAGTGATCTCTGGTTACAACTCGTATTGATATCACTAACTTGTTTGGTAGCTTGTTTTCTTTCTCAGATAAATAATATGCCATTACTATAACGCACACACACACACATACACAAACATTCAAACACACACACACAAACAGATGCAGACACACACAGGTACACACACACTCACATACACAGAGACACACGAACACACACACATGCAAGGACACATATATGCACAGAGACATACCTAGATACATGCACAGTCACATAGACACATCCACACAGAAAGGCACACGTGGATACATATGGATACACACACACACACACAAACACACGCATACACACCAGCCAGTCCTCCCCACATGCACGAGCATTGTCCAAGATCAAGATCCATGGGCCTTTCTGCTCTTGAGTTCTTTATTTCCCATCTTCTCTTTGTCCACTCTTCCATCTTCTCCCAGTATCCTTTGCTCTGTCATTCAAGTATCCATAGATCTCTTGAGATCTGATCTGAAGGCTTTCTCTTTTTCTTCATATTCTTTCCACTGTTGATCTTATCTGATCTCACTGCAGGTATCATAGCTAGTGATTCCCACACCCATAAATGCAGTGGAGCCCTGCCATTCCTGCTTCTGACTCTTCTCATGTCCTGAGCTGAATTTGTTCTGCTCCAGGTACAGTAGTCTCTGTATTTCTGATGCTTAAGGAAATGTCCCACTGTCCAGTGGCCCAGCACAGAAATCCACTCTCTACATGTGGATGCAGCTGAACTTACCTCCACAATAAATCAATCACCCTGCATGACTTTGCAAATACTAAGATGTGCTTGCTCTCTAACATTTATTTTATGTTGCTTGGGCAGATTTTGAACTCCTTGTCTTAAATGGTCTATTTAGCCTTTTAAGTAGTCAGGACCAAGGGGATGTTCCACTATATTCAGATAAAGTGAAATTCCTTTTAAATATTACTAGACGCTGGCTAGTTTTATGCCACAAATTAGAGCCATCCAAGAGGAGGGAACCTCAACTGAGATACAGCCTTCATAAGATCAGGCTGTAGGCAAGCCTAAAGGGCACGTTCTTAATTAGTGACTGATGTGGGAGGGCTAAGCCTATTGCGATGGTGCATCTTGCTGGTGATCATCGGTGCTATGGTAAAGCAAGCTGAGAAGGTCCTCAGGAGCAAGCCAGTAAGCGCATCCATCATGTTTTTCATGACTTCTACATCCCCTTCTTTCTCCAGGTTCCTACCCTGTTTGAGTTCTTATCCTAACTGTATTAGATAATGAACAAACATATGCACGTGTGAGTGAAATAAACCTCCCTTTTTCCCAGGTTGGTTTAGGTCACAGTGTTTCATCACAATAGTAGAAACCCCAACTAAGGCAGGATGTCTATGTGTGTGACAGAGGACAGGTGGGGACGATGGAGCTAGCGTATGGCTCAGAGGTCAACATTTGATGACTTGCCTCCCCCTCCCCCCCTTATTTGTCTCGGCCTCTGTGTAAATTAAGACAGCTGGCTTTTGAGCTGCTGAAGAATCTCCTGTCTCTACTTCCCATCTCCTAGCAGGGATACATTGGAATTATATAGATGCTTTCTCTCAGCAGGGAGACACTGGGATTATATAGTGCTTGAGATCTGGCTTCGTGCATGGTTCCTGGTGATCAGAACTTAGTTTGTCTCACTTTCTCAGCAAGCACTTTCACCCACTGGATCATCTCTCCAGTCTCCATACATCGTTTACGCAACAGTTTCTGAATTGACTCCTTGTAGTACTGGGAATTAAAGACCATTCTTCTGAGAACTACACATTGACTTATTCTCAGAACCTACCAGCATGTTAAATTGCACAGCCAAATACATTTTGCAGACATGTTCAGGGAAGGATCTTGAATGATGAGAATGTTCTGGATTCTTCAGGTGAGCCTAGTTCTTCCTGCATCTTTGAAAACGGAGAACAGTTTCTGCGACTGCCAATAAGTAAGCAAAAGTCACAAGCATTCCCATCATGGACAGGACCAGGGAAGCAGAAGGGAGTCTAAACTTCTAATGGGATCAAATCTGTTATTTGTTTCTAATCACTATTTCACACAATTTTTATGTAACCCAGACTCAGGGACTTCCCATGGCTTTTCTTTTCTCCTGATTTAGAATCCTTTTTTCCCTGGCTTTTTATCACTATTCCAATTGCTTCCTAGCATCCATATACATTACTTCTCTGGCTCTTTACTTCATTCATATAGACTATATGTCTTTTATTGTTAATATTCTCTTAAAGTCTCTTAAGAGGTGGAGAGAAGGGGATAGCATGTTCAGTCTGCTCTCTCTAAACACAATCCTAACATGCTCAATTTTCTTCTTTTCTAGGTCCTTTAAGAATACCAGCTGGCTCCCCACCACTCTTTTCTTTCCTGTACATCCTCTTAATTCAAGGCCCTGTGAAATCAGAGAAGTGAATGTAATTTTATAGTCTAACATTTAAATCACATACTGATGACTTGTATAAAGCACAATACCAAAAATAATATCTTTGGGGAAACAAAAAGAATCCAAAACATCTGCTCCTCCAAAGAAGCTGAAAAATCAAAGCAACATTTAACGGAACACAATTTCAATTTAGAAGAACGAAGCCCTCCTGCTTTCTCATTTGTAAAGAGGCCCAAGGAATTCAGTTTTGAGCTGGAAATTTAAAGTCCAAGGTCAAAATTCTAAATCTGACTGCAGTTTATCATCACCATTTCTTTATCATCATAATGTACAGTGTGTGTGTGTGTGTGTGTGTGTGTGTGTGTGTGTGTGTGTGTGTGTGTGTGTGTATGTGTGTGATCATCCCTCATTCTTTGGAAAGGATCCAGACTTAAAATATGTGTGTTAAAAGCACTTGCGTTCTTGTCTAAAACGCAAACTCTGGTTTCTTTTTCAACATCTGCAGTATTATTTAATACTTTTCCTTTCCTCCTTTTTTTGTCCTCCTGGGGAGACGTGGAGAGAATTAGGATACAAAAACAAAGCCTGAGCAGGGAGAGCAGAGAGGGAGGAAGAGAGGATCCTTTTTTAAAGTCTAACCCAAATCTTCTTGAACCCTTCCCAAGGGTTGGTTCTATAACTTTTTAGGATAATCTCAAATTTTATTCAAGTATTTCTTTTGGCTCCAGTCATGAGTGTTTTTGAGGTAACACTCTTGGCTCTAAGGGAGAAATGTGTTCAATATAAGCATTTAGTCATAAATTATAAATTTAAAAAAAATGTAAAACCAATTCTAAATTACTTCTAAGGTCACTCTGCTGTGTGAGCCAATAGTCCTTGGATGAAATACCAATATGGTTATTGTCACAAGAAACACTTTTTTCAATGTGAAATTCCCACAGCAAAACCATCTTTCTCCAAGGAACAGTCAACAGTTTGATGAGACACAATATAGATATACACATGTGGGTACATCTACCTACATATTTATGTATGAAATAATAGGGAAAATCTGGTTGTTTTAAAACACAGATTTAAAATATTGTCAATATCATTCTATCAACAAGAACCAAAGTTTATAAACAATTATTTTTAAATTTAAAATGTTACAAATCTTGAGTGAAAAATATTCTTGGAGTTTAGTTTGAGAATAAAGAAGAAATAAACAAGCATTACAACAATTTTTAAGTTATTTGTGGGCAATTACGAATGGCATTTACCGGAATCTCAGGCTTCAACAAAAGCCCTGTTTTGTGTATAATATTGCATAAAACATTAATCTGACATTTCTGCAAAATTAAAAGAGTCAGATACGATTAGTTTGACAAAGTGAAAATGAAAATATTTTGACCCATTTATAGCTTGTCCAAAAGACATTGATTAGAAGGACACATCAAGACACACTCTAATTCAAGGGCACAACTAATACCCTGCCGTTCATTTTAGCCTAGGCTCAGTAAAGTTTTGGCAGAAGGAATAGCAAATTGAACTTTGTGCTATCAAGAAGGCAGGTTACCTTATGCAGTAATACAAATATCAAAGGAGCTTTATAAGTTGGCTCAGATAGAAGAGTATTAATCAGAATTCTTCACAAAAATATAACAACAGGTATGCGTGTGTGGTGACATATATATGTGCGTGTACAGTATCATATATATGTATATGATATATATATATACACAGTATATGTATATAGATAGATGTTATGCATATATTATATGTGTATATGTAAATATCCATGACACACATATAATTAGTTAGAGTTTTGGGGTTTTTTTTGTAGTTAGAGTTTTTATTAATATCATGAGACATCATGACCATAAGCACTTAGAGAAAGTATTGTCATTATCCTTCACTGAGGGAAGTCAGGACAGCAACTCAAGCAAGGCAGGAACCTGGAATCAAGATTGATGCAGAGGCCATGGAGGGGTGCTGATTACTGGTTTATTCTCCTTGGCTTGCTCAGTCTGCTTTCATAACATCCAAGACCATCTATCAGTCCAGAGGTAACACCACCCACAATGGGCTGGACCCTACCCCATCAATTGCCAATTAAAAAAAAATGCTCTACAGGTTTGTCTTGATTTATTTATTATTATTACAAATTTCCACTTCCTCCCCTCCTCCCATTTCCCTCCCCCTCCCTCTCCAGTCCCAAGAGCAGTCAGGGTTCCCTGCCCTGTGGAAAGTCCAAGGTGCTCCCCGCTCCATCCAGGTCTAGGAAGGTGAACATCCAAACAGACTAGGTTCCCACAAAGCCAGTACATAGAATAGAATTAAAACCCAGTGCCATTGTCCTTGGCTTCTCAGTCAGCCCTCCTTGTCAGCCACGCTCAGAGAGTCTGGTTTGATCACATGCTCCATCAGTCCCAGTCCAGCTGGCCTTAGATCAGCCCCCCCCCCCCCCCCCCGTCACAGTGAGTGGGCACGCGCACCACCACCCCCCTTCCCCGCGGCCCTTACTTCCTTGCTGGGATTCTGCTCCTCATTTGGACCTTGGGATCTCAGTTCAGTACTCCAATGTAGGTCTCTTTCTCTATCTCCATCCATCACCAGATGAAGGTTCTATGGGAATAGGAAGGTGAACCCAAAAACTTGTCTTGATCTTTTAAAAGCATTTTCTTGATTGAAGTTCTCTCCTTGCAGAAGACTCTAGATCAGCGTTGTAACCGCTGTGCATTGTAACCGCTGGAAAAACACATATTTCCAATGGTCTTAGGAACTGAGATACAGCTCAGTGGCAAAATTCCAGCTATAAAGTACCAATTCAAATAAATTTTATGGTTGGCGATTCCTACTATCATTGGAAAACACATATTTCATGACTCCACATATTGAGAACTGCTGCGCTCGATTGTGTCAAGCAGACATAAAACTAGCCAGCACACATGTAAGCACACACGCATATTGTAAGAAGGTACACAGAGATGAGGAGTCATTAATTAGTGGGAATGTCTCATGAAGCTATGGAAACTGACAGTTGCCACAGCAAATTGTCTTCAACCTGAAGACTCTCAGTGCCAATGATATATATAGTTAGACCAAGCCTGACATCCTCAGACCCGGGGAAGCCAGTGGTACAGTTCAACCTATGAGCAAAGGCTGAGGAATCTAGGGATGGTTTCATGTACATTGTAAAGTCCAAAGAATAAAGATCTTCAAGTTCTGGGGTCAAGGTCAGGTGACACCGGAAGAGATTTTTCATCACTACTCCCTGCCTAGTGCCTCTGCACATTGAAGATGAATGTTCCCTGCTCAACTCCCTGACTCGGATGTAAGCCCCCTTTGCAGATAAACCCTGCAATAGCAATATCTAATTCTCTAGGCCTTCCCTAATCCTCTCAAGAAGGCATCAAAACATAATCACATAGTCTTATCCTGACATTGTCAAATGTGGGTAAGTCACAGAACTTGAAGATTTCAAACATGGATTCTCAGAAACCATTATATATTAGATCAGTTCTAAAACTTTCTTATGAAGAGCTTAGATTATGGGCTCAGGGGATATCTGGCCTAATTGAGAGACATCTGTGACACAGGCGAAAACATAGTAGTTAGAGTTAACCATGCTTCAGTCCATACAAGAAGGAATGTTTTATCAGTTTGGTTTTCTGGAATGGGGGGCGGGGGCTACTGCAGGCTAGAGGGCAATCCACATAGGCAGATGTAGCATGAACATTGAAGCAGAATCTCAGCAAAAGAGGAGGAACCAGAGGGTGGATCATAGGGAACTAAACAGCCTCTGAGATCTGTGAAACCCATCCTATATAAAGCTCCCTGACTGTGTGGGAAGGATGAACCTAGTCACGGACTTGTGTTGTCTTTGTGGGCTGCTTTTTTTGAAATCTTTTGTTTTCTCCAGAAAGATTGCAAAGGGGGACTAAATTCCATTTGGCTAATATATTTTAAAAATTCTGTCACCATGCACAATTTGAAATATTTGCTCTAGATAATGCCTTTTTAGAAAAAGAGAATCAGTCCAACCTAATACTGTTTTTAACATATGCAAAGATGGAATTAGTTGTCAAATTTGGGTTTGGTGAATGGCATGAAAGCTTGATTTCATTATTATTGTTCCATCTATATCCTTAAATAACTTCACTCTTTTGGTTTTAAAGAACAAGAAGCATTCTATAACCCAGCATAGCCCACATTAATCATTGTAACCCAGTTTGGCTGTGAACTTATGGCAGGATTACAATGTCAAGGCAGAGCACCTAGATAGAACCTTTAACAGAGTTAAGTTTGTCTCTGAGATGTGACTTGGATGTTGAGTGGTACCCCATTTCTCTTCCTCAAACCTCTTTCCCTATACAGCATAGAAGAATCTCAGGAAATAAGGAGAAAGGGTATTATAAGCTTACTTAATAGGCTTCCATAAGAATACAGTGAACCTGGAATATGATCCTGAGATTTAATCTGTGGTAATTCACAAGACAGGTTGTAGCATGAGGTCTGGCTGTGGGGATTTCTGTCCTTCCCAGTTCCCACAGCCAGCAAGTCCCAAATAAATCACACAGAGATCTCCATAGGTTATAAAACTGATTGGCCCATTAGCTCAGGTTACTTATTAGCTCTTGTAATTTATATTAACCCTTTATTCTTATCTATGTTAGGCACATGGCTTGGTACCTTTCTCAGTGGGGTAGGTCACATGCTGCTTCTTCGGTGGTCTGGGCGGGAGTGGAAAGAATGGGCGCTTCCTGCTTCCCAGAATTCTCTTATTCTCATCGCCCTGCCTCTACTTCCTGTCTGTTTGACCCACCTATATTTCCTGCCTGGCTAATCAGCATTTATTTAAAACATGATAGACAGAATACAAACAATTCTCCCACACCAACAGGCGGCCCACCACATATCAGGAAATGGCTCTCAGATGATACCCTGAACTGTTCATGGGTAAAATCCTACATCTCATCCCTTTAATTCAGCTTCAATTTCTACCTTTTCATACTCTGTGCTTGCATGCGTGCTTCCTTGCTTTCATCTCCCCTGCCAATTTAGGCTCCACACTCACTCTTTGTTTTTCCCTTTTAAAACTATTTATTTTATACTCTGAGATTATAATATCATTATTATAATATTATAATTCTCCCTCCCCTTTCCTTCTCCCAATCTCTTCCATGGCCCCTCTCTTGCTCTCCACCTCTATTCATAGTTTTAGCCTAGATGGTTTCTCCAGGCTGGTCTGCTCTTAAGCTCACCAGGCACTCTTAGCTCTAGCTGCTGGAGTTAATCACCTTCTTAGACAGCACCTGGGTGGAGCTGCCATCCTCTTGACCAGTCTTGGTAGGGTGCTAAGACATTCCAGTGGATCACTTTTAGGCTTCTCCTAAATACTCAAGAGGAAAGACAGACAATTGTCCTCTTTGAAACTATATGTCTCTTAAAGACAACGTTTCTAATTCTCAAGTAATAGGAGGTTTCCCATGCACATTTAGTGATTCTTAGAGTACACTCATAGCTCTGAGTACCTTTCAGCTGGAATCCCAAGCTTATCAAAACAATAATGACACAAGGACCAACATGATGGCTCTGTTGGTAGAGGAGCTGGCTATGCCAACCTGACAATGGGAATAGAGGATGCCTAGAACCCACATAAAGGAAAGAACTGACATCAAAGAAGTTGGCACGTGAACTCTACGCATGTCACCTAGCATATATACACACCTATATGTGAATGCGGAGAGATCTGGCGCTTAATAAAAGGAATCCCACACTAGCTCAGAATTAAGAAGCATGCAGGTATTTATTAATAGATAAAACTTACAAATCAGGATTCTCTGCATGAACTATGGATATAGATGAGATCCAAACAAACCGAACCAGCAAAACTGGGGTCCAGGGAGAAAGGCAGAGAGGAAGAGGGACGGACGTGCTTCTGCATCCAGGTAAATAGTCTATGAGGACACACCACAGTAGGAGGGTAGTTGTTAGCTATACACCTCCTGCAGCATATATGTATAAATGATGTGTGCACATGCGTGCACACACACACAGTGGAGGTGGTGATGAGACTGCTAGAACCAACTCTGATATTAATGTGTTTTTATTTTATCTAAGATAAACATATTTCACAGAATAATTTTCGAAAGCCTGATTTAAGTGGATAGGAGAAAATCTACATGGATATCAGGACAATGTTTAAGCATAATTTTATCATTGCAGTGTCATTTTAAGATTATTTAGATTAAAAAATGTTCAGTTGAAATAAATTAAAACTATAAAACTATTAACAATTTAAACAAACCAGTTATAGGGAAATTTCTCATTAAGGCACTTTAATTTGAGGATAAGAAAGGAGCTCACTTTAGTGCCATGCCTATGAAGGATGGGTTTTTGTTTGAACAGGTTTACAGAGCTTGTAGCCTTCTGTCTTCTACATTTCTAATTCAAAGATGCACAGGGAATAAGGGAATGTGTTTGTTTACACTTGGCAAAAAACCCAACTTCCTTGTTTCTAAGAAAAAGAGCTTTTCAAAGCTTTCTTGGACTTTAGATAGCTCTTGCAAAACAATATTTTGATGAGCTAAGTGTGAATGAATCAGAGACATATGGATTGGATTCCCATTGAGATCACGTGCACTTCAGCATACGCTTCAGAGAACGCTGCTAAGATATACTTAGAATCGATAAAGCCAAATACAGAATATTTTTTCAAAACTTGTTTTGAGATACCTTATGTCCTGGACCAAACACTAGAGGTTGATTCTTTCTTTTTAAATCTTTTATGTTCGCTAAATGATATTTCTTCTGGAAGAGAAAGGAGTTGTAACTCGGCTGCTGTTGCTATCTGGTTTTGGGATGTGCTCCGTGTGACTACATATGTGCACAAATGTGCAAAAGTGTGTGAAGGTGCGTGTAAACATGGGCATGTGGAAGCCAGAAGTTGGCAGTGAGTGTCTTCATAAATTGCTCTTCACCGTATACGTCAAGGCCGGGTCTCTCACTTGAACCCAGGACTTTCTGATCTAGCCAATCTCATTAGCCAACTTTCTTGGGGGATCTGACCTCTGCCTCCTATGCACTGGGGCTATGCAATGAGGAAGCTGTCATGCCTGCCTCAAATTTAAGTTTGCTCTGGGGATCTGAATCTTCATCCTCATGCATGAATGGCAGGCACCGACCCAAGGAGCTTTGACTCCTTCTCCAGAATCAAAGGCTATCAAGCAGGGTTGAAAGTGGTAATATATTCCATATCTACCTCTCAAAGAAGCATCCGCACCTCACAGTCACAGACATGAGGAAATTTCCAGGTCAATCATGTCTGATGCCCTTGATTTCCATTCTACTTCTCTGCCTGCTGAATAGGAGAAGGCAAGGATAGAACAACAATAAAACTTTGTGTTCGTTAAAAATTACATGTCTTCTTTAATCCCAGCACTTGGGAGGCAGAGGCAGGCGGATCTCTGTGAGTTCAAGGCCAGCCTGGTCTATAAGAGCTAGTTCCAGGACAGGCTCCAAAACCACAGAGAAACCCCCTGTCTCGAAAAACCAAAAAAAAAAAAACAAAAAAACAAAAAACAAAACAAACAAACAAACAAAAATTTACATGCCTTGCTGAATCTAGTTGAGTAGCCAATAGAGATAGTTTCAACATGGTTCTGTAAGAATTTTGTTTAAAAGTAAATGATCTCAAGGGGCCTGGAGAGATGGCTCAGTGGTTAAGAGCATTGCCCGCTCTTCCAAAGATCCTGAGTTCAATTCCCAGCAACCACATGGTGGCTCACAATCATCTGGAATGAGGTCTGGTGCCCTCTTCTGGCCTGCAGACATATACACAGACAGAATATTGTACATATAAACAATAAATAAATATTAAAAGTAAATGATCTCAAAAAATTGTAGTTTTCTGCCCTGAAAATGAATATTAAATTATACTGGAAACTATCTTGACTAAAGATGCCAGCCTATGAATGACTTTGAACTAGGGAATTTTGCCCATAATAGGATTATTTCATGAATACTTCTACTTTTATACTTTAGAACTTTAGTCTCTAGAGTTTGTGAAATCATAATACAGGCAGTCTTTCTCTCTCTCTCTCTCTGTCCCTGCACACCCCCTTCTCTCTCTCTCTCTCTCTCTCTCTCTCTCTCTCTCTCTCTCTCTCTCTCCTCTCTCTGTGTGTGTTTGTGTGTGTGTGTGTGTGTGTTTCTTCAGCCATTCCCTGGCAGATTTACATTTGGTGTTGTCATGAGCCCAAATGTCTTCTTCTAGAAATCATATGCTCATGTCCCAACCCTAGTAGTGCAGAAGCTAATCAAATTTGAAGAAAGGAGAAATCATAATTAATGAGATTATTAGTGTAGACTATAATGAAGACGATTGATCTCCTTACATGAAAACAAGAGGAAGACAAATCTAGAGGTTAAGACAGTATGAGAACATGGAGAAGATAGAGGAGCCTAGTGAATAATCTCACGACTCCAGAGGAAACCATCCCTGCTAACTAACACCTCGAGCTCAGATGTCTGGCCTCCAGAATCAAGAGATTATATAGTGCCATTTTTCAGGAACCTAGGATGTGGTGCCTGCTCATGGGCAGTGTAGCCCATAAATTAGTGATGAAAATCTTTACTCTCTACCCCTTGGAAATGATTCACAAAGTCCACACTATCTCCCTAGAATCTGCATTGTTAAACTAGGGTCCTCTAAGCATCAGTACCCATGAGGAAGAATATAGGACTAAAGTACTGTCCAGCTCATTTGGTCCAACATCATCTGAATTTTGCATCCATAGGGCAGACACAGAATCTTATTCTTTTGTGATTAGGGTCTGTCTTCAAAAGTTTCCCTTGGATTCAGTTTCTCTCACTTGGTTTGGATCCTTTTCCATTGAAGTTAGGTCTGTTTGATAACTCTGGCTTAAGTTATGCTTTCTGTTCTCAAGTTGCCCAAACAATAATTCCGGTGACGTCACAGTTGCTACTGGTTCTACTGTTTTAGGAGAGTGCAGGTATTCTTGTCATGGGATGAATTAACGTCTGTGTATTCATAGCCTGTCTTCTCCCTTGTCCTTCATGAGCTTGGCTCCAGATGCACATTCAGACCTGCTATCCCTCTGGACTGATCTGAACCTCCTTGTCCACTAATTGTTCTGAGCATATATGCCCGTGATGACCTAGCCTCAGGCTCTGATGTCGGACTGACTGTGTACTCTCCTGTAATAACCATGTATCATACTTATTCACCTGCAATAAGGATTATTGTTCTGTTCTATAAGATTGTTGAGGAGTTTGAATAAGATAGAAGATGAACAGACTTAGTATTTTAAAAAGGTTCAGTGAGACAGCTGGTGTGAGTTGTCAAGTTAAGGTCTGGGACTTCCTGAGAGATGAGCCTTCAGGTAGATCTGTGAAGGTTTAACCTCCTGGCAGGCCAGGGAAGGATTGTGTTGATTAGTTTAATTGAGTCTGGAAGACCAGTCCTAAAAGTGAGCCCCACCATTACCTGCCCTTGACTTCTAGATGGCGTAAAAAGGAGAAAAGCACCTGAGCATCAACATCCATCTCTCTCTGCCTCTTGGTGGTAGAGTCTGGCTGGGTTAAAACTCGAAGGTTTCTATGCCAAGAGAAGTGATACAAATGCAATGACTTGTGGCTTATTTCAATACAGCAGTTTCGTCAAAAGTCACAGGGAAGAACTTTGAAGAAGGATTCAGATAACTATAAACAAAATGATGGAGAACCCTCTGGACCCCGAGAATAAAGTTGGAAATAATTTTTTAGAGTTAAAAGTAAATTCATTTCATACTCCAGATATTCAAATCCAGTGTTTTGGTTAAGAGACGTGAAAGAAGAAATTATCCATGCACATTTTCTGTACTCAAACCATTGTCCAGAAGCATAAGGATGTATTGAGGGCTCTATCTTTGCCAATGTGGTGATATCATGACCGTAGTGTTCCGGAGAGTTGCATCGTCACCGTTCCATTTATCTGGGCATGCTTTGTAACTGGGAATCCCGACAGTGAATTAGGTCAGTCATGTCTCCAGGAAACCCGTAGATCATATTTGGCTGATCACAATGTTCTGTTGAGAGTGGAGAAGAAGTCTACAGAGGTTGGGCACAAGTTGTGCTTCATGGCATGGGCTGCGATTTATCTCTGCCTTTGTACAGATTATTTCATTGGTCTCTGCCATTTGTTTCACCACGTACTGATAGGCAAAACTATCCAGAAACTCCTTCCAGATGTACAGCATTACATAGCCTAAGGCCATGATCCAAGGCCGATCTTCATAAAGATCAAATGCTTAGAAACCCTATTGACTTCAAATGTCATCTTTCTCTACTTCTAACTTCTATTCGACCTTACTTACATTGCTAGTTATGAGTAGCACACTTGATACAAATTTCTGCATATTTCTCTAGGAAAAATGTTGCTACAAGCACACATGATACTGACATTTGGGATGTCAGGAGATCAGATTGGTATGACTAAGTAAGAATAAAGTGATCACTTCTTTCAAAATGTTTTGTGTAAATATCTATGTGTGGGTAAACATGCATGTTGAATTGAAAAGGAAGGGTGCTTTGGCAGCAACTATGTCTCTTAAGGGGAATAAAAATGGGGAAGGTGTTATGTGGTACATGTAGATTTAAAGGCACACAAAGCTTAATATTTTTTATGCATCCTTACCCAAACCTTGACCTGATATTTTGAGGAAGGGCTGTCTTCAAATGGCTACATCTCTAACTGAATTAAACTCTTTTCTACCATTCTCCTCCATCTTCTAATAAAGCATATAATTTTATGAAGGCCATATGTATGTTCAGTCATTTGTTGATGTGGTCTCCACATCAGAATGTCCACTGTTAAGGTAACTAATTAACTGTATTCATTCCTGTATTTGCAAGTACTGCCTGTCCCAAAAGACACCACGTTCATTGCTAATTATAAATAAATGACTTAATAGAATACCCGTGTTTCTGAATATTTTTTTAAAGTGGAAACATGGGCATTCTTGATTCCATTAACAATATTATCTCATAGATTAAAGCAAGACCTTGAAAACATAACCTCAAATAGACACCTCTTCCTTTCCATTTATAGTCCTGGTGATATAATCTAACAAAAATTTACACCACACTTTGGCCAATTACAGCCCCCTTTGAAGTGGAAATAATATGCCATCAGAAGTTGCTATTAGACTAGCAAGGAAGAAGTTAAATAGGAAAATGATGTTTGTCTTCAACTCCTGAAATATATATGAGGGTGCATTAAATATACACATTAATCTCTTCAAAACATGACAAGCTTGAGCGTATACTAAACTCTTGAGCTAGAAATAGTTTTTCAACAGCTAACAGTTGCTTTCAAATAGGCTATAATTCAATTATGCATTTTAATGTACTGCCTTCCAAGAAGACACAATTTCATAGAATAAAAACTTATACAACATTACCCTTTATTCATAACACTGTCAGAAACACAACAAACTTCTGATTACCTGAGAAGTAATGTCAGTAGTACATACTTTGAAAATAACATCTCAGTTGCTACAAAAATGTTGCTGGGTTGCAGCATTTCTCAGTTGTTTTAAATGGAAAATGAATGGGTTATTTTATGTCTCCCCCCCCCACACACACACAAAGATATACACTAGTCCATTACCTTAAAATGCTCCCTATTTGGAATCACTAACATACAGAATATCAAGTTAAGATGGAGAAACCAGGGTAAGCTTCAGCCCAAAATGATTCACACCTTTGTAAAATGGCGAAATGTGACTGTAAAGACAAACAAAAAGAATGTAACAGGGAACCTACAAATGTTGCCATGGGGCTACAAACTGCCAGAAGCTGTGGCTGGAAACCAGGACATATGCTTCCTAGAACCCAGCCGAGGCGTTACGCTGACAACCTGGCCTCCGTTGTCCAGCCCCTTGAGGAGTCAAACAATGAAATTCAATTGTGTAAGCCATGCAGTTTCTGGAACTCTTTCCAATAAATCAATGCATTTAGCTAGAATGTTAGTCGACTTTTGATTACAACAAGGCACCTGGAATAATTAACTTATAAATTAAAAAACACGTATTTTGGCTTATGTTTCTAAAAATTCAAGTCCTGCACCAAGTTTCCCTTTATTTTGGATTCTGGTTGAGGAGACATCATAGCAGGAGCAGGGGCAAGGTAAGTCACTCACATCTTGAGCTAGGAAGTAGATTGAAAGCAGAACAGTAGAGCCCCACCATCTGGGACATCTTCAGTGACTTAATGGTTTCTTAAAAGGCTCCATATTACAACATTTCCATCACCTCCCAATGCTGCAACCCAGTAATCAACTTTGAATGCATCAACTCTCAAACTATAGCCACTAGGTTGGAGCATATACAACTGATGCAACTGAATCCTGTTTGAATTTTCCAGTCATAGTAAAAAATTGCCTTTTAGTTTTGACAGGATAAATGCTAAGATTTTGTAATTTTTTCAAGATAAAAGTATATTACTTCACTAAATTATTACAATTGTTTTTTAAGAGACATGATGAGTTTATCTATAAAATAGTCATGGGGTTTAGATTATTTTCTAGAAGCCATTAAATTGGGCTGATGGGATAGTGAAAAGCACTTGTGACTAAGCCAAAAGACCAGGGTTTGATCCACAGAATCCATATGGTAGAAGGAGAGACCCTATTTTAGCTCTGACCTCTACACGTGTGCCATAGTTATTCTTTGTTCTGTATATTTAGTGTTTGATATTTTGTGGCAAGGGAACTTTTATTTCTGGCCCAAACTATTTGGTTTTCTGTAAGCTTCTTGTACCTTTTTAGGCATGCTTTCCTTTAAGCTGGGAAAATTTTCTTCTATGGTTTTGTTGAATATATTTTCTGGACCTTTGAGCTGGGATTCTTCTCTCTTTTTCTATCCCTAATATTCTTGGGTTTGGTTTTTTTCTAGTGTCCCAGATTGCCTGGATTCTTTATGTTAGAAGTTTGTAATAATTTAAAAATTTATACATAAATGACTAAAAGAACATCTAATAAAAGAATATTTCTGAAATTAATTAATCAGTGATTATATTCAACTGTATAAAATGTAATATACAATTTAGATATTTCCACTAAAGTCATATAAAATGATTCATGTCACCATAATCAGTATTAATGAAAAAATTTTACACTCAAAGTCAGTGCTAGAAGAAATGTTTAAAAAAAAGATAAGATGTAAATCTACTAGAAGAGGGGAAACTAAACTTTCTTCTTTCCTAAATGGAACTTTTGTCTGTGGGCTACAGAAGATAGACTTGTATGTCTAGAAAAGAAGTAATATCAATAGAAAACCTCTTGCCTGTAGTAAAGGGATTTATTTTGGCTACTAACTTCAGGATGAATTGATACTCATTATACTTGCCTCATCCATTTACTTGTTGAAAATAAAGCATTCTGTCTCCTGGAAGCAGAAAGTTGAATGGCGGTGGCCAGAAAATGGGTGTGGGGAAACGGGTGCAATGTGTGTGAAAGTGGGCAAAGGTGTAAGAGTTCAGAGTAATGAGTGCTGGGGGTCTAGCATGAAGCGTGGTATAGTTGGCAGCACTATACTTCATAAACCGAAGTTTCTAAAAAGGTAGCTCTTAAGTATCAGTAATACATATCTACACAGAGAATCAAGGAAAGTAGTGACCATGAAGTAATGGATAGAGTCAATGATTTGATTGTGGTGATCATTTATAATGTATACCTACATTGAAATACAAGGCTACATGTCTTTAAACATAAAACACTAAGAGGCACGATTCTTAAATACCTGATTAATAGTAGATACCAGCCAAGGAGAGACTTCAAGAGAAAAAAGAAATGTGTTGATTCCTTGATCTTTGATTTTTAGCTTACAGAGGTATAAGAAAATAAATTGCTATTAGTTCAGACAAATAAATAACTAGTAATAGTATATATCTAACAAAAAGCACATATAATTTATACATAAAATGTATATGGTGTACTTTTCAAACTGGTATAAGCATGAACAGAAATTTAATAATTTAATTAATATATGAAGAAAGCTAATATTTTAGTTATGTCCAGTACTAATATGATATTTAGAAAATGACAGTCATTTTAATGTCATATTAAAATACAAAATGTACACATCCAAGATTGCATATTCAAGAATGTGGAAGGTCTTTCAGGCTCAAATACTATGAGACATATAACGAACACAATATTTATACAAAGACTTTGGAAGTACTCTTTTTCTGACTCCCTGTCAACAGATATTAAGTAGTATACAGCAGAAAAGCCAATTACTGGTAGAGGTTAACCTTTTAATGCTCTCAATAATCAACAATCTTTCTCAAAATACTACTTTATATTTTTCCAAATATTTCAAGTATATACCTCTATAAATAGTCCTTTGAAATGGTATTTTAGCATTTACAACCTTTTGAAATAAGCTTTAACATTGAATATATGAAATATACATATATATTGCTCTCATTCTTCCATGGGGGTAGCTATATGAATATGCCATTACTTATTACCCATACTCTTATTTTAATTAATGAGGTAAGGTTTTTTTTCTATCTTGCAAACATTACTTGAAAAACAACTGCATGTAGATATAGCCTAAATATAGATTTTTGGAAGCCAAATGAATGGGTCCTGCAATAAAAGAGAAATCCCAGAATTCTCCCAGCACACTCACCCACAGTAAAGATATACAAACCAATTATGTACATGAATAGTTTCTGAAGCAGTTTTATAGCAGAAAGCATGTTTACATAAAGCAATCCAACAAGAATGGATGACTTTACTAAACCAGGATGCTTTAAAGCATCATGCAGCAAGCACTCCTAAGAGATGCTTGCCAAGTTCTCAGAGTAAAATCAGGCTGCGCGGAGCCATTTGTGTCAACTGGGAATATAAGGAAATAAAATCGAATGTACTCTCATGGGTATTTCTGTTAGCAGAAATTGCAGCAATGAATTTTCTGGTTTTGTGGTCCTTCTCTGTTCTGGCAGGCTCAGGTTCCTTGACCATCCTATTCTGTTTTCTTCCAGTTAGTGGGTTTTTTTTTTTCCTGTAAGTGATCCATGGCTGCTGAATGAAGTCCTTTTCTAGTCCTTGACACCAGCTTTCTTCTTACCGTCTAATGTTTCATCCGGCCAGCTTCATACTGCCTTGGTAACTAACTGTGTTGAACTCTCACCCTATTCTCAATGCTAACATGTACACTTTGCTGTGGACAGAAGCCCAGAAGCAGATACAAGCACCAAACTATCTGACCAACTCAGACATTTGTCTTTTTGTCTTGAAAGCTGACACAGAAAGATGTCAAGAGGAAATAAGGCCTACCTTATTCAGGGGGCCTTTCCCTTCTGCAGGGAGAAAGGAGTGATTCAACATTATTACCCAAGATGTAATTTCATTTCTTGCCCTTTTGCCTTGGGACTCACAAAGTTCAAGGCTAGATACAGTGTGAGACTGTCACTGAGAAACAGACTAATCATGATGCAAGATGACATCTGCATTGCAATTCCCGTGTTAACAGGGTCATAAAAAGGATAAGTGCCACTAAGAATCTCTGCCATTGTAATTTGAAGAGGAATGCTAATTATAAGGTAGATGAACATGGTTGTGGCAATATGCAGGCTCTAGAAAATTATGATCCTGGACTCAACTTTTAAACAATTAAAATGGAAAGGCATGTCTTACTCTCTACTTTCTGTTCATTGACTCATGAGTCTAAACGTTTGAAGCAGAGAACTGCATAGATAACCTCTATTCTCTGCAATCATAGCCCTTTCCCCGCTACTTTCACCATTTAATCTGCCCTATATTTAGTACTAGAACATAGTCTTTAGAATCTTTAGATGGAACAGGAAGTTGGTCATGGTGTGTAATAGGGTAATATTTTTGCATGCCCTTTCTTTACCGGAAAGTGCTCTGAGAGCTGAGAATCTACAAAGAAACCAAAGGCAAATAGAATGGTGGCAAACATTAGATGCAAGGAAAGTACTTAAGAGGAGGAGGATTTATGTCTATTTACAATTGCTCAGATTTGCAAAGGTGAGAAAACAACATAAAAGTACGAGGAAGATGCTGCCCAGCTTAGCAAAAGTCCAGCTCCTATACATATACTAGACACTAAAGCTGGGCTGTGCCTTATCTAAACCTCAGAAGCACTCAATTGTGTGAAATGGAGATTGGCAAATAAATAATAAATAAATAGGAAAGGAAGGCCAAAATTAACCAAATTGTCCCATCTCTGCAAAGTCAGCTTTGATCAGATTCTGGTAGGATCCTCTTTCCTTATTGTCTTAGGGTTTATTGCTGAGAAGAGACACCATGATCACAGCAACTCTTATAAAGGAAAACATTTAATTGGGGTTGTCTTATATTTCAGACTTTTAGTCCATTATCTATTGTCATAGTGGGAAGCATGGTGGTATACAGATCTGCAGGCAGCAGGAAGTGACCGTGGCACACTTCCTCCAACAAAGCTACACCTACTCCAACAAGGCCATAACTCATCATTCAAACACATGTCTCTTTGGGGCCATTCCGATTCAGCCCACCACATTCTACTCCTTGGCCCCCATAAGTTTGTAGTCATAACCGTGAATATGGAGTGAGCAAGGCAGTATGTTATTCATGGGAACAGCAAGTACACTCATAGCCATTTCTCCAACAGCTTTGAAAACATATTCTCATGCAAAATTCTTTGTATAAATCTTCTTTGCAATATTAATTATGAGCCAAAACCTAAAACAACTGAAATGTCCATTACCTGATAAATGAATAAACAAATGTGGCGATGCTTTACTACAGAATGTTATTAAGAAACTAAAAGGCAAAACATTGTCATAAGAACGGATGAACTGCAAATTCGATTAAGTGAAAATAAAGTACAACTGATCCATTGATATAACTGATAGACATATTGTGTGGATAACATGAGTATTGGGTATTATGCATACATGTGTGATAGCTAGGAAAGAGATACATGGCTACAGGGAACAAATTAATGATTACACAATGCTATGATTTGTGGTATATTAAATCACAATACAAAGATTTGTGAAAAATATTCTTATGTTTTGACTATGATATTAAAATCACTGTATATAGTTACTGACATTTACTCAACTCTACATTTCAAATGGGTGTTTCACTGAATGATACTACTAACACAGGGGTTACTGGTATTGAAAGAGTTGTGCCAATGTGCACAGAAGAGATAGCTTGTTTAGATCTGGGGTTTGGTCGGCCAGTGCTCAGTTGCCTGAAGGGGCAATAACAATACAATATACCATGTGCTAATATCTTAAACAACAAAAACCTCAACTTCCTGCATCTTTGGAAATAAGCTAAGATCAGAGTGTCTCATATACCACCTTGAAATATATATGTCTGCACTTGTGTTATGATAGCATGACCTCCACATTGTACATACAGAGCTCTGGTGTCCCTCCCTATTAAGAACACAATCAAATCAGAGTATTTTGATGGTTTCACTTAGCTGCTCTTACAAAGACACTGTCTCCAAGTAGTGTCAAAATGGAAAAATTGCCACTCCTACGGGTGAATTTTGAAGAAGCTCACTTTGTATAAATGCTACCTGTAAATCTTTAAGAGTGCATTTAAGAAAAATAAGGTCATTTTCTAGTGATTGAATGAGGGATAAATAGGAAAGGCCTTCTCCATGTTAATCTGCTATTTGACTTGTGCCCATTACATGACTCCTGTAATGACACAATCCATGTGAGGAGTCATATGGAACCACACATGTATAAAACATGTTAAATCTGATACTTTATAATTAAGGGAGCCCTGACAACCTAAGTGCATTTTCTCATTCAAAATATTGAAAACATATAAAAGAAACATAAGTAAGAGAGTGAACTCAGCTAAAGTTGATCACCTTTGATTCGAAGTAAGATCATAATATTATATTTAGGACTATTCATAAAAAAATTAGACATTGAATTTTTCCTTGTAAATATTTAATTTAGTAATCACAAATTTGGTACAATTAAGACTATTTTTGCTCCATTTTTACATTCTTTCCAACTTTAGTTGGAAATAGTGTATCTATTACTTGCCTTAAAATATATAACATCCTTATATATTTGAGAGATATGTTTTTAAGAAGCTTACTCTTGCATTACTTGGTAAAGTCAGCCAATGTTCATAGAAAACAACTGTAGATAAGAAGGAAATAAACATACAGTCAGTGTTTTTATTACAGATGTTTCAATCATAAAAATGAATTACCTGTGTCTGAGAAGTGAGAGTGAAGACAAATTGAATGTGTGATCTGATGGAATAATAAATGAAATGACATGAATCCATATTTGTGCGTATATTTATTATTTTCCACTTGTATAATTTTAGCAGCAAAAATGCAACTTAATGTATTCAAATGTATATTTAAATAATAGAAGTAATATTTTGAAACCTCGCATTTATAAAAAGATCCTAATCCATAAATAGAGACTCAATAATCAACTGAAAAGATGTTTAAGCAAAACATGAAAAAATATTGTCTATCCCTACATTATGTGTTAAAGAAAAAGATGATTAACGTTACTTTTTATTCCACCTCCTCATGTTGACACAGATAAATGTAGCATGCCTTTTTAATTTCTGCATATTAATTACTATTGACACAAATGTAAATGTCAATTTAACCATGCACTACTTCTTGTTTGTGGCATCCTTTATTTATTAGAAAGATTGATTTATATAAATTTCATTGAACTCCAAGAAGATTTAGAATTTGATTACTTTTGGTTTCTCATGAGCTGCTTTGTTCTATAACTGCATTCATCTTCTAAATGAGCCTTTAAAAAAAAGGGAGAAGATTGAAAAATAAAGCAAAGCTGCAAAACTAGATAGAAGAAGGAAGGAGGAAGGGAGGATTTTTTTGCAGAATATGAAGCAATTAATATCAATAGTAAATAATAACTACCGTATCCAAAGGAAATGAAATCAGTGTATCAAAGAACTATTTGACCTCCTACGTCCGTAGCAGCACTGCTCATAATGAGCAAAATGTGGGAGTGACTTTATTGTTCAATAATATATAAGGAGATAAAGAAAATGTATATAAGCATGAAAAAAATATTATGTCAAAAGATTTTAAAAATCCTACTATTTTCAGTAAGGCAAGCAAATCTGGAAGACAGTATACTCCGTGAAATATCACAGAAAATGGTAAAAATTTCAGGACAAATATTTTGGGAATCTAAAAATTGCAAACTCTAAAAAGTAGAACACAGGCTGGTGCCCATAGGAAAATTGTAAATGGACTGATACTGGTCAAATACGACAGAGGTCTTGGTTGTGCAGTATTAATACATTCTACAGTTCTACTGTCTGCATGTCTAACCTATGTTTGTCAAGTAGTGTATAGTAAGAATTTTGTTAGATGATAAATTCTAAAAAATATTCTTATCACAAGACAGAAAGGAAGGGACAGAAGAAAGGAAGGAAGGTTGGAAGGAGTCATGGAAGGAGATAAAGGAGTAAGAAAACTATAGAAATAAAGGTTATGATTTAGATTATTTAAAAGGTTTCCATGAGTGTAAATGTATCTGCAGATTCACCAATGTATATATGGTAGGATTTGGGTTCATCAGTCATTCTTCGAGAAAGTTGTTGAAGTAACAAAACAGAACTACTGCCCAATGGCTTGTTAGTTGAATAGATTTATCAATGAGACAGTATGTTGGTCTTTTAATTCCCTATATTGCCACACGCTGCTATGATCTGTCAGAGTACACAGAATATGCAGTGCTTTTTCTTATGCGAAAACAAAAGCTACTGAAAGCAAATGGCTCAGTGGTTGAAATAGAAAGTTATTACCATTGTACACTTCTTTTTATGAATTATGTACATTTTGCCCAATAGACAAATTATCCTATTTCCACACCATGTTGACACGGAAAACACATGAGTAATTGGAAATCAGAATCTGTCGTCTCCAATCACATTAAATTAGAGCTACGTTTATAACCAATTTCCTATGCATTTCTTTGCTATACATATCCTTATAACTCTAGCTCAAATTTGAATACATATTGATTTTCAAAAAAATCTAGGGTTTATGGTTTATATAGTTAAATAAAAATATATAAAGTCCTGAGCCTAAGGAAGACCTCTGTTACCTGTTATTGTTCTTAGTAATATGGTGTACTTCTGAAACACACAATGATGGTATCTTTTTATATGCTTACAGTTGAAAATAGCATTAGACTTTGTCTAAACTTGGCATCATTTGATAGGTAAGGAAAAACTATGGTCCTCTACTGTGTCTGTGATACCAGTTGTCTTAAAATATGATTAATATTGAAAATGAATACTATTTTCTATACTTTGAAATATGTTTGACAAATTTAATACAATTAGACAATGCAATTTAGCTATGTTTATAATATAATGATAAATATATCCTACATTCAAGGACAACTACTAGTCAATGGCCCCAAGGAAACTGTATGTTATACAATGTAACGTTTAAACTTTTAGCTGTGAGGGAGGCCTTCATATGAAATGATCAATAGCATTTTTATGCTTAAGCAATTCTATCTCATAAAATTTTGTTATATTTTGCCCTTACCTCCTCACATAATTAGCTATTTGGAGTGTACTATATGTAGACAGTGAAGTTCTCTTTGCAAATGTCATTCAGGAAAGGACTGATTTCCTCATGGGTGGTACTGACAGAATTCAATGGCCTCTTGAGAGCTCTTTAGTATTCCTTGAAAACCACAGCTACAATGTACAGACAGGTGAAATCTTGTCAGTATTTAAGAACTTACCTTGGAGAATAACAAAACCCAAATCATTTTGGTTCACAGAGGCACAAGTCAGAAAGGCCACGTGAGTCTTCTCACATGCAAACAAGGTTTAGTTACTACAAAATCTCCCTTCTCTTTCACAGTCTCTCCCCTTTTACCTCAAACTGTGTCCAGTTCTGTTTCTATTGGGAAGAATCTATGTCCACATGAAACTAGGACTGGAAGACTTGGTTAAATGTGTAAAATGGTGCCAGGATTTGATTTTACATAAAAAGCTGACCATGGTTGTGCATCAGCACCAAAAGGCAGAGACAAGAAGATCGCAGGAGTCTTTCTGGGCAGCCAGTGTAATTGAATCATGTTGTGAGCTCAAGATTCATTAAGAGATCCTGTCTCAAAAAATACAAAGGAGAGTAAGAAAGACAGAGGACATGTTGACTTCTGGCCTCCATATGGACAGTGTGAATATGTACACATGCATTCACCAAACACACACACACAGAGAGAGAGACAGAGACAGAGACAGAGAGAGAGGGAGGGAGGGAAAGAGGGAGGGGGGGAGGGAGGGAGGGAGAGAATGAAGAGAGAGAGGAGAAAGAGAGAGATTCACAAGTGAAAGTAGCTATATAACGACAACAGAAGTCACTGATTCCTCATACTTGGCTTTGACAAATGTCATTTACTTAGTAATGTCTACATCATACTTGCACGTACCTCTTTCTTCAAAGAGATACATAATTTATCATAGCTTCTGCCAGCTTCTGCAAGCCTCACCATTGAAACATCATTCAAGAGATATTTCCAGCCCTCTTACTCGTATACCTCTTCTCCAAGGACTTAGAATAATGGGATTAGGTCCATCCCGAGAGGCAGTCAGGATGGCTCTGCTGGATCACAGGGTATTATCTTCTTTGAAAAGTTCACAAGAAGATCAAAGAAATCTCAGATCTTCATGTTAAACCAAAGATTATGAGTCAAGCAGGGTTGGCCCAAGACAAATATCTGATGTGTGGTTATTCATGTGGTGAGTCAGTGCGCTAATCAGAGACAGAGTTAATCAGCAGGGACTCCTTGCTCGCCATGCCAAACCTTCAAACATTCCATCCAAAGGAGTCTGTAGTCATCATTCTGGTATATATGGTTTTGCTTGTGTCTCATGTTTCTCCTGCTACTACCACAAGACAAAGACATCAATTGCAATAAAAAAATAAGCTTATAAATGGTTGGTAAGCTAAAATTGAGAACAAGTTATTAAGGAAAGTCATGTCTGTATATTTTTGCAGATAGAACAGTCTTCAGTGTATAGGGAGATGAGGTAGCTCTTAAGATCAGAGGCCAAGTTTGTGATGGCATTTGAATAAGCATCCAGGCTGAAGGACACCTTCCATAACAGCATTTTGAAGCCCATTCATATGTCTCTTGGATAAGTAGTTTTGAGGTAACCCAAAACACAGTTCTTCAATTTGGGTATATCCCCACCAAAATGTGTTAAGTACCTGCTAGGTGATTTGTTATGTTTTAGCCATAACTGAGTCTTTTTGTTGTTAAGAGCTTGCATTCAGGAAAAAGGCAATGTTTTTTCTCTACTAGAGGCCACACATAGTAGATCCAAAGCGAGATAAGTGCTTAAACACAGAGCAGAAAAAATAAATGACAGCCTTTGCTTCCTTTCCTGTGAGTTATTCTAGAATAGTGTTTCTACTTTGAAAGTGGCTTCAATTAAATTAGTGTAAGAATTTGATATTGATTATAGTATTAGCATTGGTTACAGTATTGCTATGTAACATTTTATAATTGTGCTTGAAGACATATGAAAGGTACAGTACGATGTTTATATTAAATGGGTTTCTGAATTGGAAGAATGTTTATGGGTACACTTATAGTTTTAATTAATGTACACGGTTGCTTAGAATATTTAAAAGTAAATTTCTTGAACATTTTTTTCATTTCTTTGTAGGTGTAGCAGGTTAGTCACAGCAACAACATTTGCTCTGTGAAGAGAGGAGCTCAACAAAGATAGCAAAGAAACTCATGGTCTCTACAGATCATACCATGTAAGAGACACAAAGTTGTGCATTAACTGATGCTGCTGTTTTTGTTCAATAGATCCTGGCCTGACTCTTTCACACCACCATTAAAACCAGAATCAATCATATTCAAATATTTTTAGAGAAGCTGTGTAGGTAGGAACATGCATTTAGCATGTCTTAGTTCCACAGAATTTGTTTTAAAAACTTATTTATTTATTTATTTATTTATTTTGTATACAGTGTCCTGCCTGAATGTATGCCTGCAGGCCATAAGAAGGAAAAAGATATCATTATAGATGGTTGCAATCCACCATGTTGGTGCTAGGAATTGAACTCAGGATCTCTAGAAGAGCAGCCAGTCCTCTTAACCTCTGAGCCATCTCCACAAACCCTCCACAGATTTTTAAATGAAATAATAACTTGGATGATCTCTGGAGCCATACAAATATGATTTTTTTGGCATTACAATGGCCCTAATATGTGGGTGTCAGATATTCACCTCACAGATTAGAAAAATAAATTACAAAGAAGTGAAGCAACTTGTCAAAAACTTGGGGAGAATCTAACCTCAACTCCTGATGCTATGGCTTACGGTTTTTCCATGTCACATGATCTCACAAGAGAAGGTGCTTGTTAACACGAGGTAGAGAAAACCAAAATCCAGAAGAGGAAATTTCAAGGGTATAGATAAATAAGTGCTATCTCAAAATGTGTTGCATGAAGATTTACCCTCAATACAGATATTACCTGCTTCTCCATCTAGGCAAATATCAAGTCCAATAGTTTTCTCATTATTCCACATTATTTACTGGCATGACCATTTGTTATAAAAGCAAAGACAAAGTTTAAGATTATGGTAGTTCACTGCATACAATATATCCAGGCAAATTGCCCACGTCTTTATAAGACACTTTGTATGGCTTGGTACTATTTCCAAAAGTTTTTCAGTGTTTTCTTATTAGTCTTCACTTTTCAAGTTCATAGATCTGAGCATGTGTCTTATATATGATGTTCTATATATCATGCTTTTTGACTGTGGCCGGAGTGATTTTTAGAGATGGTATCTTCTTACATAACTAGCTCAAAGCTTATCCGTCTACAGCTGCAGTTTGAGTCTTCTCTGTGCTCCTTAAAATTGTTATCCTAAGTTCTTTTAAAGATCACTTCAAAGTAAGACAGTCCAGAGACAGAGGGGATGTCATGTCACCCTTCTTGTTTGTATTATTAATATTCTTTCTGGCGTGTTGGTAGCTCAGATTGGTTTGTCAGCTTCATCACTGTCTTGAGGCTGTACGTTTACAGCTCCTGGCTGTGATATAAAAATACACATTGGTGTTCCTGTACTAGTTAGCTGCATAGAGGCTGCTTTATGAATGCAAATTACAAAGGCCACCAAACTGCTGTCTTCATGATTGTCCTGTTGCTATGAAGAGGCACCATGATGAAGACCACTTATCAAGGAAAGTATTTAACCAGGGCCTTCCTACAGTTTCACAGGGTGAGTCCCTTTCCATCATGGAAGGGAGCATGGCAGCTTGCAAGCAGGTATGGGGCTGAAGCAATAACTAAGAGCTTACATCTTAGATTCTCTCCACATCTTAGACTCCTGATCTACAGGCAGGAGGTAGAAAAGAACGAGCAAGATTGAGCCTGGTGTAGAATTTTGAAACCCCATAGTTTACCCAGTGACATACTTCCTTCAGGAAGGTCACATCTCCTAATCATCCCTAAATATTCCGATCAACTTGGAACCTAACAATAAAATATATGAGCCTTTGGCGAATCCTTCTCATTCAAACCACCAAGATGGCTCAGTGAACAAGTGTACTTGCTGCCAAGAGTAAAGACTGGAGAGCAATCCTTAGAATCTACATATTTGAAGTGGAGACCCTATTCTAACAAGTGTTCTTCTTACTTCCACACGCACACACTGTGACACACTGCACATGGGCAATAAATAAAAAAATATGCTTGAAAAGTAAATACCAAACTTCAAATTTGGTTCTACTAGCTAAGGACTATTAGGACTACACAGAATCCCAGCTCCATTTGCTCTAAGACCCAGACAAGTTTTTGAAATAAAAGTATAGAAAAATAGAGAGGCAGGGAAAAGATATAAAAGACTGGGAATGATTCTAGCCTAACAAATGAGAAGAACGGAGAGATGGGGAGTGACACAAAAGCCTGGAGAGTGAGTCCAGACCCCCAAATAATATTTGATCTTTCCGGAGTCACCAGTTGTTCCTGTACACTAATGCAGGCCTGTGAAATTTGACTCTCATTGCCATCAGGCTTAGAAGTAGGAACAGTGAATGAAAAAACTGCAAAGGCATTTCCTAGTATTTTCTGTCTACAAAAACAAAAAGATGATGAGCTGTGTGGTGAGAGATGACAAATAGATGATTCGGTGTATGGAAGACCTAAAGCTTTCAGTGAAAACAGACAGAACGAGCTGGTTGGGGGGGGGGAGCAAAGACAAGTAGAAGCTCAACTTTGAGGACAGCTGTAGTTATGATACCCTAATTAGGGAAGATTGGGGCTGAGCTCTGTGGAGTTTCTTCCATTCCAAAGCAATCTGCCAGGGTTTTTTTAAAATCTTTTCCTTCAATAGTTCTATGAGGGAAGTTTTGCCCCAGTTTAGGCGTGAGGAGAACTCTCCACACTGTATCCCAAACATGTTGTTGGAAAAGACAAAACCATCGCTTCTTCTAAATATGAAAGGAGGTGGTTGGGAGTCAGAGACTATATTCTAAAGTAAACGTGCTCAGATCCTAACTGCTTCACTTGGAGGCTTCAAAATTTGCTCCCAGTGAGAGGTCTGCAGACAGGAAGCCTCTTGGAAACTCATCTGAGAGAACAAAAGTGCCCGTAAGCTCTGTATGACCAAAGCATGTGGCCAGCATGGAATGTTGTGGCAATATAAATTACAGAGACGAAGCCTGGCTTTTCATCCCATGCCCTCGCCTGCAAATGTCTGTGGGACAAACGTAAAAGTCACTGCCAGCCCTTCCCGTCCTGCTGCTCTGACACCCTGTAATCGTCCTCTGGATTCATTCCCTCCCTCTTCATCCATCCACCCGGATTCTTCGTAGGTGCATTTAATGGTACACATTGTGCTTTGAAGAATTCAGTCACGTTGCAGTTAATTTCACTTGGAGAATTTCACAACATCCGTTGAGATCACAATAACCCCTAGAATATTGTGCAACTGGGGTTGGGAATTGCTTGCCTAAGCTGTAACTTGGTGAAAGGAAGCGGGTGAAAGTGGGGGAACAAATCTTGCTTAAAACAATGGAGTAATAAAAAAACTGCACAGAATTAAGTTTGGAAAGCACAAGTAAACTCAATTAACATCCCACTCAGCATATCGCTTTGCTTGCCCTGAACAGAAAGCTGTACCTCATTTCTTTGGGATATGCTTTTTGTATCTTACCCTGATTCACCATCTTCATTTTAAATTATATAAATGAGCAAATACATGACAGAGTAAATGTGGTGGCTTGGGAGAAACTGGTCTTTGTCTTGCTAAGCCGGCCCTAGATTTTAGTTACAAAGAATGTCTCACATACCATTGGTATGTTTTCAGGTGGCCTGCCATGTCCATTTCTAGTCATAATCTTGCCTTTTGCTCTTTTATAACAAACTGACAACGTATGCTAATATAATAAAAGAAAGCTATCAATTTTATGTGAGCCAGAGAATCTGTGCTATTTGTTGCATAACTTATGGTATGTGCTTGTATGAGGAAGAAGGGTAAATATGTTTCACAAACAGAATAAAATCCTACAGGAGAATAATTCATTAGGTTAATTGACAAATAGATGAAGAAAAATATGTTACAAGCATTAGGCTTTCCTATGGGTATAACAGCCAAGGATTTCTGCTTTATACAGCAAAAAAAAAAAAAAAGGAAGGGTGAGGACATGGAAGCAGGGTTATGGCAATTACTAAATGTGAGAAACCTGTCTGTTTTTATCAATATTTGGCCTAAAAAGTAAAATTCATGTTTCTTAGAAGGCAAGTGTCTTTGTTTAAAACAAGAGAAAAACAGTGGACCGTAATATACATCCATAGCAGAACCCCTTTCTTAGTATGTATGAGGTCTGAGTTCAATTCCTAGCACCCTGGAAATAATTGTGAAATAGGGCAGGCACTATTAATTGTTGGCAGAGGCTGCTTGTTTGTTTCCTGGCCGCCCAGACTCCCAAAATGATTACACAGAAAGCTGTGTTAATTGCAATACTGCTTGGCTAATAGCTTAAGAGTATTTCTGACTTACTCTTATATCCTAAACTAACCCACCTCCATTAATCTGTGTATCACCATGAGGTCATGGCCTACCAGAAAGTTTTGGGCAGACTCCAGTGCAGGCATCTGTTTCCAGTGGTGGCTACATGGCTTCTCACCGATTCTGCCTTCTTTCTCCCAGTTTTCCTGCCTAGATCTATTCTGCTAAGCCACTAGCCGAAACAGATTTATTCATTAACCAATAAAAGCAACACATAGACAGAAGAACCTCTCACACCAATTAATCATACCAGTAAAGTTTGAAAATTATGATATTTGATTATGTTCTTCTATAAGAAGTTAGATAAATTCACATTTTCATACAAAATGACAGTTTTCAATGGCTGTAGGGACTTTGAGGATCATAGAAAAATCTGGGGATAGATTTGTCATCAGATAAGACAATATTTTAGTTAAATATACACAGTTCTGTAAGTCTTATGTTTGTAGTAAGAACCACTTTTTAATTCTTCCTTTCCGTTAAACGAATAGCATTTGTTCTATTTTTAATTTTTAATATTTAATAGTCCTATCAAACAATAAAACTTTATATGGAAAATGCTTACTAAACTTAGAAAAGGCAAGTTTGTTTATGTAATATTATTTAGGAAAACTTATTTATGAAAAAATTATGAATTTGTCTATAGGTTTGATTGACAAGTCCCAAATTAAAGAAATATAGTAGACAAAACACAAAGAAAAATGTAAACTAAACATTTTATACCTTATTCAGTGCTCAGTCTCTTTCTTATGGAGTTAATCAATACCCAAATACACACACACACACATACTCATTCACCCATGTACATACATGCACCCACTCGAACACACACACACACTCACACACACAAGCATGCACACAATACACATTCCATATCTATAATTCCCAAAACACAAGTCAGTACTTACCTAATTAAAGGCACCTCATCAATTCTAGACATTTTGATTATGTTGATGTTTATTATATTTGGTCAGTTATTTCCTACCAACAATAGATTTTTGCATGTAGCTATCACATAATTGGTCACCATTCTAACAAGTTTGATAGATAAATTAATGTATTACAAATGACTTCTGGGGATCAATACCAAGAACATTAAATTCTATTTGCTCCTAGTTGTTATACTTCACTTAAAGATGAGCTTCATCTTTAAGCTGGAATAGATGCTTATACGTGTCATAAATAACCCATATTTTTCTAATAATTAATAGAAAATTTTAGAAGAGAAGTCAATGGTTCTTTTTAAGCAAATAAGATGTTTTAAAAATATTCTGAAACAGGATCATTTGGAAACATTTCAGTTTTCTTTAAAAAATTATTTCCTGAACATTTGTAAAAGTTGGAGATCAAATCTCTACTGGAGACATGGTATCTACTTGTGTTCCAGTGCATTCTTTCTGTGTTTTGAATCGTCTTTCATCTTAAAAAAAAAAATCTTTTAGACTGAAAACAGTTCTTGTTTTTCATATGCAAATATAAAAACCTGAGATTAGTGAGTTTTCTAACTTTTTAAAAAGCTTGCCTAGCCGGGCGGTGGTGGCGTATGCCTTTAATCCCAGCACTCGGGAAGCAGAAGCAGGCGGATCTCTGTGAGTTCGAGTCCAGCCTGGTCTACAAGAGCTAGTTCCATGACAGGCTCCAAAGCTACAGAGAAACCCTGTCTCAAAAAAAATAAATAAATAAATAAAAAAGCTTGCCTAGTTCACATTCCTTTTTAATCTCTGGCTGTCCTGGAACTCACTCTGTAGACCAGGATGACCCAAACTCACAGAGCTCTATCTGCCTCTGCCTCCCTAAGTTTGGGATTAAATGCATATACTACCATTCCCAGCTCAGTTCACATTCTTATTGGAAAAAAGAGGCTTCAGTGAGACTGGGGATAAGAAAGGAGAGTGCAGCCTGAGTCACTAACCTGATAAACACAGCTTCTTTTAATCAGAAACAAAACTACACTCATTAGTAAAGTACTCATGGAGACATAGCTCAGCGGTTAAGAGTGCTTGATGCTCTTGCAGAGGACTATGGTTTGGTTTTTATCACCCATAGTGGTCAGCTTCCAAAGGCTGGTAATTCCAGCTCCATGAAATTCAACATCTTCCTCTGGCCTCAGAAGGCACCTCCACATATATGCATACCCACAAATATGTCGCGTGCGCGCGCACACACATACACACACACACACACACACAATCTGTAAAATCAACCAAGTGGATCCATATCTCCAAGCCCTTTATGTGGTCTTCCAATGTCCTAATAGACATGTTTGCAATTCTAAATGTTAGTACTTTCTGTGCAAATACCATATGGAATGTTGTGTAAAAGCATGTTTCCTGTTCAGAGTTACTCCATCAAAATACATTCTGCCAGCAGAATACCCGTTACTGTTATGCCATATTCTGACACATTTAAAGAACGGCCATTGGAAGAATCTGTAGTCTGAACTTGTTCATTTCTCCTCCCTCGTTCTTTTGAACCTCTAATGAGGTTATTTTTTTAATTATTTAAATTATTTTTTAAATTTTTTTATTGAGAAAAGTAAAAAAAGAGTTTTCACCTCCTCCCAGCCTCCCATTTCCCTGCCCCTCCTCCCACCCTTCTCCCCCTCCCCCCACTCGTCTCCCCCTCCCTCTCCAGTCCAAAGAGCAGTCAGGGTTCCCTGCCCTGTGGAAAGTCCAAGGTCCTCCCCCCTCCTTCCATGTCTAGGAAAGTGAACATCCAAACTGGCTAGGCTCCCACAAAGCCAGCACATTATGTAGGATCAAAACCCCGTGCCATTGTCCTTTGTGTCTCATCAGCCCTCATTGTTCACCATGTTCAGAGAGTCCGGTTTTATCCCATGCTTTTTTAATCACAGTCCAGCTGGCCTTGGTGAGCTCCCAATAGATCAGCCCCACTGTCTCAGTGGTTGGGTGCACCCCTCGTGGTCCTGACTTCCTTGTTCATCTTCTCCCTCCTTCTGCTCCTCATTGGGACCTTGGGAGCTCAGTCCAGTGCTCCAGTGTGGGTCTCTGTCTCTATCTCCATCCATCGCCAGATGAAGGTTCTATGGTGATATGCAAGATATTCGTCAGTATTGCTCTAGGATAGGGTCATTTCAGGTTCCCTATCCTCAGCTGCCCAAGGAACTAACTGGGGGCATCGCCTTGGGCTCCTGGGAGCCATTCTAGGTTCAAGTCTCTTGCCAACCCTAAGGTGGCTCCCTTAACTAAGAATTGTGCTTCCGTTCTCCTCTATCCAACCTTCCTTTATCCCAATCATCCTGTTTCCCCAAGTTCCCCCCATCCTCCCCTTCTCCCTTTTCTCTCCCCATCTCCCCTTACCCCCATCCCACCCCACCCCCAAGATCCCAATTTTCTCCCCGGCAATATTGTCTACTTCTCATAGCCAAGAGGATAACTATATGTTTTTCCTTGCGTTTACCTTCTTATTTAGCTTCTTTAGGATCACCAATTATAGACTCCGTGACCTTTATGGCTAGAAACCAATTATGAGTGAGTACATCCTATGTTCATCTTTTTGGGTCGCGTTACCTCACTCAGGATAGTGTTTTCTATTTCCATCCATTTGCATGCAAAATTCGAGAAGTCATTGTTTTTTACCGCTAAATAGTACTCTAATGTGTATATATTCCACACTTTCTTCATCCATTCTTCCATTGAAGGGCATCTAGGTTGTTTCCAGGTTCTGGCTATTACAAATAATACTGCTATGAACATAGTTGAACAAATGCTTTTGTCATATGATAGGGCATCTCTTGGGTATATTCCCAAGAGTGGTATTGCTGGGGCCAGAGGTAGGTTGATCCCGAATTTTCTGAGAAACCACCACACTGATTTCCAAAGTGGTTGCACAAGATTGCATTCCCACCAGCAATGGATGAGGGTACCCCTTCCTCCACAATCTCCCCAGCAAAGGCTATCATTGGCGTTTTTGATTTTAGCCATAAAATCATTGATATATTATCTTATATCTGACAGGTATAAGATAATATCTCAAAGTTGTTTTGATTTGCATTTCCCTGATTGCTAAGGAGGTTGAGCATGACCTTAAGTGTCTTTTGGCCATTTGAACTTCTTCTGTTGAGAATTCTCTGTTCAGGTCAGTGCCCCATTTTTTAATTAGGTTAATTATCATTTTAAAGTCTAGTTTCTTGAGTTCTCTATATATTTTGGAGATCAGACCTTTGTCTGTTGCGGGGTTGGTGAAGATCTTCTCCCCGTCAGTAGGTTGCCTTTTTGTCTTAGTGACAGTGTCCTTTGCTTTACAGGAGCTTCTCAGTTTTAGTAGGTCCCATTTATTCAATGTTGCCCTTAATGTCTGTGCTGCTGGGGTTATACATAGGAAGTGATCTCCTGTGCCCATATGTTCTAGGGTACTTCCCACTTTCTCTGCTATCAGGTTCAGTGTGTTCAGCTTGATATTGAGGTCTTTGATCCTTTGGACTTGAGTTTTGTGCATGGTGATAGATGTGGGTCTGTTTTCATTCTTCTACAGGTTGACATCCAGTTGTGCCAACACCATTTGTTGAAGATGCTTTCTTTCTTCCATTGTATACTTTTAGCTCCTTTATTGAAAATGAGGTGTTCATAGGTTTGTGGGTTAAAATCTGGGTCTTCTATATGATTCCATTGGTCAACTTCTCTGTTTTTATGCCAATACCATGCTGTTTTCATTACTGTAGCTCTGTAATAGAGTTTGAAGTCAGGGATGGTAATGCCTGCAGAAGTTCCTTTATTGTATAGGATTGTTTTGGCTATTTTGGGTTTTTTGTTTTTCCATATAAAATTGATTATTTTCCTCTCAAGATCTGTGAAGAATTTTGATGGGACCTTGATGGGGATTGCATTGAATCTATAAATTGCCTTTGGTAGAATTGCCATTTTTACTATGTTGATCCTCCCAATCCAAGAGCAAGGGAGGTCCTTCCATTTTCTGGTATCATCTTCAATTTCTTTCTTCAATGCCTTAAAGTTCTTGTCAAATAGATCTTTCACTTCCTTGGTTAGAGTTACCCCAAGATATTTTATGCTGTTTGTGGCTATCGTGAAAGGTGAAGCTTCTCTGATTTCCCTCTCTGCTTCCATATCCTTTGTGTATAAGAGGGCGACTGATTTTTTGGAGTTGATCTTGTATCCTGCCACATTACTAAAGCTGTTTATCAGCTGTAAAAGTTCTTTGGTGGAGTTTTGGGGGTTGCTTATGTACACTATCATATCACTTATTTTTAATTTCTCTGAAATCTGATACCTTAAAAATATGTGGCCCGCAGCATAAAAGTTCAAAGAAGTCAAGAAGAATAAAGGAGACAGAGAAGAATCACTTGCTTCAGGCTGTACACTGCATTGAACTTGGGTGGAATAGAGCCAAGATGGAATCAGATCCAAACGTTTTATAGTTCCTTCCATCTAAATCGCTGCTTGGTTCCTTTGTTTCTTCTCATCCACAGCTCTCACATTTAAGCTTGTCATCTTTGAAAACCCTGAACATATTTATGGTATGTCTGTTTCCTGATAAATATTCTAGTTTATCAGGTTGTTATAGTTACAAGACAACAAAAGAGGTTTCAGATTTATTTATAAAATGCAGACATTTGTTTTAAGAAAGAAATGTGACTATAGCATGTCAATTTCAAAATAAATCCCTTTTTCTTATTCTAAAGAATGTGGCAACATTTGCAAAGCTATTTTTTCAACCTCCATAATATGTTTGTCAATTAAATTGCAGAAACTGATCAGAAATAATCCAACTGTCTTATAATTACAAAAAAACATAGGCTTAAAATAAAATTATCATAGAAACTGTTATGATTATAAGAATAAAATTTGACATGCAATGATTGTTTCTGTAGGCCTACATAATAAGGACTTTACTCCTGTTGCCTTGCTTAAGTTTTCCACTACTTGATGAATGAGTAATGAGGCATTGAATAGTTAGTCTAAGTATATAGAGTTGGTAACATCCATAATGGAACTCTAAAAACTAGGTTCCCAGAGTTACATTTTCCCTTTCATTTACATTTTTCTGCAAAAAAAATATGCATTAGTGTTACTATAAAAGAAGAGAAAGAAGGCCATGTGTCAGAAAAGACAGAAGAGAGATAGTCACAATACATATACCATCATCTCTCTTCACACTGAGAATTTGGGCAGACTGGCATTTCTGATTTAATAGTTATCATTGATTGCATACATTTCAAGCAGTTTTTCTTCAAAGAGTGGGAAGGAAGAATAGGAGAACAGAAGATGAGAAATAGGAGGCACAATGAAAGAGAGAGATGGCCATCCACCAAAGTAACCAAGCCTACATCTCTCTTCCATTAGCAGGACGATATTTACAACCTAACCCATCTTCCTTGCATTCTAAATGTACACTGGTGCTTCCCTCTCTAATTCAAATAGCCTTTACTTCCTAGAGCTGAGTCAGCCAAACAAGGAAACAAAGCGACAATTCTTTCTCTTGCTTCTGCTCGATATTGCATCAGCACACAGTTAGCAGGAGTTAGACATGCAGTCCATGATCACAGTGGTCTTATCTTTCTCTTTGAGAAACATCGTGCCTTGACTGGCCCTCTTTCATTTTGTTGAGTTTTACTAACTCCAGAGCATTCAAGAAGGGAGAAAGAACTGGTGATATCTTAGAGTTAATTTCTCCCCACGGAAAGCAGTCATTTATTCCACACTTGCCCCTGCAGTGATGCAGTTCTCAAGGTTCTGGAGGAATCTTGGTATAGAGAAAGAAGTCTTACAAAAGTGAAATTCCGATGTACCACAGGCAAGGTGGGCAAAGGCCTTGCTCAATAAGATGAGGCCGTATTGTCAACTTTAATCATCCACCCTCATAGCAACATTTAATTTCAGACTTATGATGTGCATGCTTATTTTCCTCAATCCTAATGCTGATAAAGTACAGAATGATCCTAGCTACTCTTCAAACTCTATCCTAGACTTTCTTTCATAAGAAAATTTACTCTATCTTAGAAGAAAATTATATCACTTTCTATTTATTTATTTATATTTTTGTAAAGATAGTCTGACAAGGAATGAAATTCCCCTGCCTCAGCCTCCTACATGTTGAAAATACAAGAGTGCAGCACCATTCCCAGTTCATCTTAGTTGGAAAGGTTACTCACTGAAGATATAATATCTAGTTATTTACCAAATGATCATAAAAGAAAATTATGAAAATGGTAATAGAAACATATTTTCCCTTGAGTAAAAAAAATAATACTTGTGTGTCTATACTTAATAACCTTTGGCAAAGATTTTCATCTCTATAACACAATTTCTTTACCTTCTTCTACATCTTCTTGCCTACTATGCTTAATCTATACACACGTTCTCATTATGCTACTGTTTTCATAATTTAAAAAGCCACCCAGATTTCAGGGCAGGAGGTGTCTCATATATATTAAGTGTAGTTGCTACCATTTTGGGGAATTAGAATTCTGCCCTCAGCAATTTCATCAATCAGCTCACTAACACTTACCTTCTGGTCTTTGGTCTTTGTGGGAACCCCCAACAAAAGCAATACACACAGACACATATATACATACATAAATACATGCATAGACACATATCGTCTACATGGCCGTCTCCAAACAAACTGGAGCTTCTGGGAGTGTTGAAAACTACAGACAAGTATCACTCTTTGCTGGCTCATCAGTGCCTGTCATTGCTGTGTCTCCCTTGCCATACCATAGCTTGTGACAAAATGTTTCAAAGCGACTCAACTTCAGAGTACTGCTGGAAACTTTACAACTTCTGAAATACCCAAGAAACTCTTCCAAATCTAAAAGATCCTTCTGCTGTGTAAGGGGCCATGGGCTAGCCACACCCAAAAGATAAGCCTGGAGTCCTGCTGTCTTTCACAGACTTTACGGGAGAAAAGCCAGATATCTAGGTGTAGAAAGTGGGCCTGGTAGAATTTATTCAGCCTCCCAGTGCCCCGTTCCTGTTCTAAAGAGGAACATTCCAGGTGGTATGTATTACTGTGTGTTTGTAATGCTTTTGGCGCAGGGCAGGAGAAAGATAAGAAAATGCAAAGCAAGCAGACATAATAGGATCTTACCAATGAAACAAAACTGGAAGCATTTACGCTTCTATGTAGCAGGTTCTGAAAAACCATATATGGCAAAAGGTCAATTGTTTTTGTGCTCTTTTGTCCCCCATGGGGAAACAAAAACAAAACAAAATGATGGGAATTAAAGAGGTGGATAAAGGGAGGGAGAGAAAGAGAGACAGAGACACACAGAGAGAAAGACATAGAGGAGATATTAATAACTCTTCTGTCTTCTCTGCTGGGATCGCTTAAAGTTCACTAATTTAACAGGGGAACATTCATGATTACATGTTTCTCTTGTTGACGTTGATGTTATGCATTTTCTGATTCCTTCCCACCGTTCATCACTTTATTTGAAAATAGTGTACATAGAATACTAAATTGCCAGGCAACTCTATAGACCCACATATCCTTCAGATCCTTTCATGGAGGTATGCATTTCTAGTCAAAGACTTTTAAGAAACTTAGCCTTGGCCTTGTTTCCATGGTAACTTAGTGCTGGCAGGTTTAATGATAGGAGCGAAATTCAGTGGCCAGACGCTGTTTATATTCACCACTCTATTTACTGAATAGAAATGTGATTTTTAAAAAAATATTTTAATTGGTTATCTATCTCTGTGCATGTGCATGTGTTTCCAGTGGTCCACAGAAGTAGAGCACTGGGTCAGATCTCCTGGAGCTGTAGTAATGGTCAGTTGTAAGCCATGTGATGTGAGTGATGGGAATTGTCTTCACATCCTCTGTGACGGTGATTAGAACCCTCAACAGCTGCTACCTCTGCAGCTCCAGAAACATGACTCATTTAACATTTAATTAAATTTTCTACTTATTTTCTCTGCATAAGTTTTGCATGTATAAGTGCTTTCGTACCATGTGTAGTCCTGGTGCTTCAGGAGGTCAGAAGGGGGCTTCAAATCTGCTGGAATTGTAGTTATTGACACCTGTTAGTAATCATGTGGCTGCTGGGGAAATGATCAGGGTCTTTTCCAGGAACAGCAAGTGCCCCTAACCATCTTTGCTGCTCTAGCCTCCTACACAAAACTCAATTCTCTCTGTTTTCCACACATTATCTCTCTCACCTTTGTTGTTTAAACTGTTCTTTCTTAATTTAAGTTGTAAGCGCTAGTTAATAATAAGCCTGAGTTGATACATTAAGCAGTTTATAATTCATATAAGCCTCTTTGTGTTTCTTTGGGACTGAAAGGCTGAGGGACTGAGCAGGACAGAAGCTTCCAAATACAAATGGCTTCCAAGCGTTGGTCAATTCTAGGAAGAGGTATAGCAGAAACACATAGTTACCAGCAAGACTCAGAGAAAGCAAGATGAAATGCCTTACTGACAAAAAGTACCAAGCTACATGGCTAAACATAGATGAAAATTATGAATAAATTTTAGTTGAAAGTAAGTACTAGTTAATAATAAGCCTGAGCTAATAAGTCAAACAGTTTATAATTAATATAAGCCCCTGTGTTTTTCTTTGGGACAGAAAGGCTGTTGGATTGGGCAAGACAGAAATTTGTATTTTTAGTTTTTCATTCAAGTGACACTTAAGGATTATGTTGAAAACTTTATTATGACTTTTGTCTTAAAATGGACAATGAAAGAAAACAATAAGAAGCAGGATAATAAATTTATACAGTTAGAATTTGAATAAGTTAATCACATCTGATAGTTGTCCTTCATCTTTATTATTTAGATTTTAAAATTCTGTCCTCATCTTGTGTCATGATTAAGAAAATTTCTAAAGCTTAAATGGTTAATAAATGTTAAGTCTCAAACTTCCAAACCTATCACATTTGCAATGGTAACAAGGAAGATGGTAGTTACACTGCAGGAGCTTCAGGAAACAGAGGTGGGAAATTGATAAAATTACAGAAAAAAGAAGATTGAATACAGAAGGAGTTCAGTTAATAATGTCAATACAAAACTAGTTAAGTCTAGAGGGAGTTAAATTTTCCTTCTTTCTCATTTTGATTTATTGGGACCTCAGCATTTCCTGACCCTCTGAAATACAGTAGAGTAAAATAGAATTAGACCTATAACCTGCATTGAAAGATTTCATAATTTAGTGAGGAGTATAATCCTATATGAAACCACAATAGATTTGATCATTGTCATCCTAGAGTCCAATGTGAGGTTGGCAGTGTGAACTGATAAAGTAAGTCACGTAATGATATGGAGAGAAGTAGGAGAGAAAGTTTGCTTTTGTTGGAAGCATAGATTACCAAGTGACTAGACTTACTTCCAATATGAAATTGCCCTTATATACTGTTCAATATATAATGCACTATGATATGTGATTCTGAAAAGATAACAAAATGAAATTAATTTCTAGTCTAATCTATTAGAATCCACCTGATATCCATAATCCAGTTGATAATCCAGGGGTGTGTCATTAGCATCTGGTATAAATTTTGTCAAACGGTTATCTTAGACTTATACCGTATATGAAGCATATTGGGGGAAACAGTATAACTATACCTTGCAGGTTCTTACATGTGACTGGATGGTGGCACATGGTAGGGACCCAAATAAAGCTCCTCTGAAATCTGAGGATTCCTCAAACTGTCAGTCATCATCAAGTGTATAAAATACTCAAGAGTTTTATGCATTAATTGATATTTTCAATGAATATGGAGCCTTGAGTATGTATGGAGCGGTTTCCTCAGTAAACAGAGCCATTTTATAATAAGCAAGAGAAAAATCAGTGCTGGTATCTGGAAAATACACCATGAAAGACAGCAACATTCTTAGGGATCAATTGAAAAGTTTTTTTGTGATTTCAAAGTTCTCAGAATCCAGTATTTAAAAGCTGTCAAAAAGACAAAAAAAAAAAAAAAAAAAAGCAAAGCAAAGCCCTGTGAATACACTTGTTTGAATGAACCCATAGGTTCATATGTTTGGATGCTTCTTCCCCAGATACTGGAACTGTATGGGAGTAAGCTGTGTGACCTTTTTGGAATAAATGTGGCCTTTCTGAAAGAGAGATGGCCTTGTGGGAGAAACTGTATCTCTTGGGTTTGGGTTTGAGGTTTAAAAAGTCTGTAATAGACTCCTACTTTCTCTCTCTCTTTCTGCCTGCTGCCTTAAGTTAAGGATATGAAGTTTCCAGCTACTTCTCTAGCTCCATGCCTGTCATCTCCCTTCCAGCATGACCATGAACCACCTCTGCTCTCCAAAACTGCAACCAAGCCACCAACTAAATACTTGCTCTTTTAAGAGTTGCCTGGGTTGCAGTGTCTCCTTAGAGCTATAGAACAGTAACTAAGACAATGCTCTTCTAGCAAAATTACCCACCAATTTTATTACCACTTTTCCTATAATGAGCTTTTTCATACTATCCCAAGATAACTTTTCTTCCACCTCCATGTATTACCATCCTTAGAGAGGTCATTGCAATCATTCTGTGTAAATGTTTAGAACATGTCACTCTGTCTTGTCACTCTTTTGTTGGTTTTTTCAGAGAAATAATCTTAGTGCACATGCATTTATTTATTTAACTCCCATCTCATATCCATTGCTATGAACTTTCAAGACCAGGGACTTTGAATTTCTTTCTCACATTGATGCGCTTAGAACCAAACACATAGCAATCATCCACTATACCATGTCCCGAATAACTTCATCACAGGCTCAAGGTCTGCATCAGTATGAAAGATGGCAATTAAAAATCTTAGAACAATTTCAGCTACAAAAAGTTGAAACCCCAAGTGAAACAACACCGTGGTTCCATATCTGCATTACCATTCAAGAAGACACTGAAAGAAAGGGAATTATTCCAGTTCGTGTGACAGAATGCTGATGCTGTTAAGAACCTAGGTTCTTTCTATATTCCTGCTCTGCCACAGTCCAACTCCTACAGTGTTTTCAAGAATCTGAAGTAGTTCTCAGATGCCATATTTACTTATGCAAAGAAAGAAACAAGACTGCCCCTTGTCCCTCGAGACAAAAATCCTGAAGTTCTGAAGAATAGCTAGCAAATTTCTCCAAAGCTTAAAATTCTGTTATCCATCAAGAAATCAACCAATCACAAAGAAATAGCATGGTGGCAATTGGCTCACACCAATGGTATTTAACTCCGACTATGGTGCACAGTATAAATGTGTTTTCACACTCAAGCCCAGTGCATGCATACATGCTGAGTATGATTATAAATTATTATGATCTTTGTCTGATTTTTTCTGATCAAATACACAACACTGCACTTTCTCGCCTCTATCATTTGAATAAAGTGATCATGTGACCCACATCAACTTGATTTGACCACCTTCTTGTCAGCTATAGCTGGCATAAAAATGTCAGGCTCCAATCAAAGTTACCTTCGAGAATGAGGATTTGAATTATATGAAGGAAGACTGCTATAAAGATTTGCATTGGTATAGATCTTAGTTTATTGGTACAAATTTAAGATCAATCTTGTTTTATGTATATTTCTGCTGTTGATTAAGGTATTGTGATTGTGTAGTTCATTTAAAAATGTAATGTATATTAGTCACTCTTGTAGTCATGTTGGTTAGATTTTCTAGATGTATAGAGATATATTTCAGTTAGGTAAGTATTCTTCAAATCTTTCAGAGACCTTCAAAATATGGCATTTAAAATGTTTAAGAACTTAGAACTTTTCATGACAATGAGACACATCTGCTACTGGTAGCACCAAACTACTTCAAGAGGAAGATGGCTATCAAAGAGTCTCCTTATGAAGTTGATTAGCCAGTTGGGCAAGAAACTGCTCTTGCCTGGACTGCTTAACTGGACATGCAGGAACCACAGAGAAATGACTGCTGAACTTGCCTAATGGAGAGATGATTCTTTGGGGTTCCTGCTTCATGAATAAGTCTGTGAGACAGTCTGCAGGATACAGAAGAAAGTGACTGAACTGTCTTTGAAATGTCCTGCTTCATGGAAAGGTCTGCTGGATACTATGTGATGTAGGCTAAAGATGAATGCCCCAATGGTACAGAAGAACTTTGGGTAACTGTCTAGGCAGCAAGTGGTCTCTGTCTATTTTAGAGTTTTGGAAGTTGCTTACAATGCACTTCCTGTTAACTTAGGTAATATTATATCCTTCTGGAGTCTTGGATGGAGTTGAAGAGTAGATAGTTATAGTTTTCCTTAGTTATGATAAAATAAAGTAGATATAAATGTTGTAACTATAATTCTTGTTTGATACCTGTTATATGTAATTTTATTATGTTAAAGCCTTCCTTTTGTTTAAACAGAAAAGAGGAAATGGTGTGGGAGGTCTTTCTGTCTCTGTGTTGCTTTTATGGGTTAATGAATAAAGAAACAGCCTTGGCCTGTTGATAAAGCAGAACTTAGGTAGGTGGAAAAAAACTGGACTGAATGCTGGGAGTAAAAAGGCAGAGAGAGAGAAAGACACCATAGAGCTGCCAGAGTCAGACATGCTGAATTTTTGCTGGTAAGCCACTGCCATGTGACAATATACAGATTAATAGAAATGGGTTAAATTAATATAAGAGTTAGCAAATAAGAAGCTAGAGGTAATGGGCCAAGCAGTGATTTAATTAATACAGTTTCTGTGTGATTATTTCATGTGTAAGCTAGCCAGGAAGCCAGGAAAAACAAGCATCCCTCCTTGACACAGAAGATTAGAGGCCCAAACTAAATTATAATTAGAGGAAAATAACTGTGATATAAAACAAACAATATCTGACAAATTTTTAGTTACAGTGAAGATTCGCCATTCATTGGAGTTTTTAGATTACCTTGCTTCATATTTGGTACATTGCATGTTATTTTTCACGAGAATAAATGCACAAAATTGTCAAAGACAATGTGGTGTAAGTTGACTTAGTTCCTAGAGTCACATGAGAGGAAAAGAAGTGAGTTGTTTTGCTCATTCCACTATTCATTCATTTATTTGAGAAGGTTCTTCTAATGGCATATAGGCCAAGTTGACTCTTAGCCGCCAGAACCCCTAAGAAAATTGGACATTTATGAGCCCCTCTCTAAGTTGTCTCTTGCCATTAGCAAGCTATGCTGACCCTTGCTATCTAAGGAATTCCCACCAGGATAATAAAGAGAAAAGTTACCTCCTGATATCTCAAAAAAAAAAAGAGAGAGAGAGAGAGAGAGAGAAAAGAAAAAGAAAAAAAAGAAAAGAAAACCTAAATCTTTATTCATTTGTATGTGTGTACTCTTTATAAATACATATCCAAGTTTGTGTGCATATGGGCCCATGTCTATGTGTAGATGTCAGAATTTGATGGTATCTTTTTGGATTATTCTCCATGACAAACTCAAGCTATTTCTATGAGCTAAGGCATTGCATCTTTACCTACATTCAGTCTTCTCTTAAGTATTACTTCTTGTTTTTAATATGTATTTCTCAGTTTTTCAATTAGCATCTTATTTATAAAATCCATGGGGCAATGTGGTAGCACATGCCTGTAATCCTAGCAGTTGAACAACAGAGACAGAGGACTTCCATGAGTTTAGTGAGATACTGCCTTAACACACACACACACACACACAGAGATGCACATGCACACACACTTGTATCACTAATAAATCTACTGTCAGCCTTTTAGTGACAATACTATCTCAACTATCTGTCTGGCACAGAGTAAGTATATGCTTATAAAGCTGATTTTCTAAACAACAGACTATGGCCATTTCAGTGATTTTCTTAACATAGTATCAACATTGACTTTAAGTTTAATTATTTCCAATAAACTTTATGAAATAATTTTTTTAAATATTAAACTTTTGTGTGTAGATGGATTTGCATATTGAGGGGCACGTAAAAGCTAAAAAAGTGTGTCAGGTCTCTTGATGCAAGAGTTATAGTTGCAGGCAGGACACCTGATGAGGGTGCTTGAAACTGTGGCATCAGATACCTGCAAGAACAGGAAGCACTCTTAACCACTGAACCATCTTTCAATGCCTTTGAAATGAATATTGAACCTACCTATCTTATAAAAACATATGAAGGATTTCATCTCTATTGGTAATTTATAATGACCTTTAGACCTGAAATTGATTTCTTCATGCTATATAATACAGAGAATGATTTTTATATATTCTACATTTAAAGATTGTGTAATGGACTAAGAAAATGAGGTAATGTTGAGAAACAATCCCTTTGTCAAGAAACTGTGGTAGGAAATTTAAAGAATTTGTGTTATAGTATAGACAAGCAATATTTCAAATGTTGGGACTTCAGACTGTTTCCGGTTTCATGCAAAATATACATTCATGTAGTCATTGTATAAATATGTGACTATATCTAATATGCATAGGTTATAGAGTCAGTTTTTATCAAATTAATGCACCCTACAGCATAGAATGTTGCAGGTATAGAAGGGCTAAATGGCCATATCTTCAAGCTAGTGACAGATTTAGGATCAGTGTCCTGTATCCAAACCTACTTTCTGTGACCTCATATGTTCCCTTTGAATCAGACCTAAGAATAGTCTTGACACCACAGAGAACATTTCCCTGCCCACATGATAACTGGGGCAGGGCAAAGCCAGGCTCACCTTGAGAAGAATGTGGCTCAGGACCAGGTATATCAGGGTCATTTGGGGTTATTACTGCTAATCTTCTGGCCTTCCCTTCCTAGTTGTGGCCACAAATACTCTAGGCTGCATCTAATGTTGTACTGCACAGAGCAGCCTATAAGTAGCCTACATTTCAGCCTAAGGCTTCCAAAGGTACTGTTTTTCCTTCATCCCTTCTAGATAAGGTAATAGAAAGGAAGTAATTTGGAAAATAGTGTAATCACCTCCATTAGAACTCATGAGAATAATGATCAAGACAACCAGGGAAAGAATGAATAATTTTAAAAGAAAAAAAAGAAATAGATTCATTATAATAATTCTGGTTTTAATTCTGTGTTTTGTAGAAAGAGTGTAGAAAAATATTAAAACAGCTCATATTAAAAATAAATCAAATAAAATCATGTTATAAAAGAAGCAGTCTTACGAGAGTCTTAAAAACAGGGTGGCAGCGGTCTGTTGCACGTCCTGAAGGAGGGCATCACCCTTAGCATATTTCCAGGGCAGAAATGACAGATCCTCTAATCAACAAAAACATCTGCATTTTATTTTATTTTTACTTAGGATAGAATATTTATTAAAACATTTAGCATACGTTCCTTGCTTAATATTGTTTATGCTGGTTGTAATTCTTTTTTTTTTTTTATTGAGAAAAGGAAAAAAAAAAACAAGTTTCTGCCTCCTCCCAGCCTCCCATTTCCCTCCCCCTCCTCCCACCCTCGTCTGTATTTTAATTTGTTTTGTTAAATTGGAAAAAGTTATTTGAAGAGAGTGTTGGTTTTAAGTCTGATTCCACCACTAGTTAGCTGTTTGGTCTTGGACAAATTATTTAGCTTTCTTTGTCTCGAGGATGCTCACTATGGAATGGGAAGGAATTCTCAATTCATAGACCAAAGGTCTTTTCCAGCTCTGGAGTTATTAGATGTGATCTATGAAGATTCGTTATTGAAAATACAAAGGAAGTCATATTTTCATCAATACTGCAGTAACATGTGAGGGTGCCAGCCTTGGCTTATAGGCTCACAGGTACTGAGCATTCAAGCTGGTATCTTCAGAGTCAGTCCCAGATGTTTTGGGTTAAGGTGAGTAAAGGTGTTGAACATTGGTGGAGGCCCTGATGATCTCAAGTGCTATCCCCTCTTTAGCAGTTCATTTCTGAAAGACATCCTTTGGAGGATTGTTATTTAACTAGCCAAGACATTCTTGCTACACTCTAAGCACATGTAGGCCCCTAGTTGCTGGCACTTGTTCCATCACAAACCACGTTTCCTTTGCCTTGAGGTGACCAGAGATCTCACCCTTGGCTATTCTGCTTCTCTCTGCCGTGTTTCCCATGTGCCTACGCCCTGCCTTCTCTGCTAACAGGTTCTCTGGAAGTTTCCTGTTAGCCAATCATGTGAGGTATGGTTTGTGATATGGCCAGTGGTCACCTCACTGTGTATACCTTTTCTCCACCAAATGTGTGGTTTCCTTAAGATATCCCCAAACCCTAAGAAACAAGATGCCAAGAAACATTGAGTCTGCCACTTCTGAAAATTTGTCAAAAATGAGAAGAGATGTGTTTCCTTCCAACTGAGTTGCATGTGGCTCCCTACATCTAGACATGGATTGCTGGTAGCTTGTGTTTCAAAAAGACTCTTTTGGATGTGTGTTCAGTGGACATTGCCATTCTTTTTCTGCTAGTTGTCATCTCTGAGCCTGTCGTAGGTAGTATTAACTGCCCACTTTCTACAGCCTGGAATCATCTAAAGCAAAAGCTTCAGCTGAGTAAGTGTGTTTGGTCTGTGGGAATGTCTGTTAGGAATTGTCTTGATTTCAGTTGGTGTATGGGGATCCAAGCTACTTCAGGGGGTACCATCCTTAGGCAGATAGTCCTGAGCTGCTTAAGAAAGACAGCTAAGCATGGTCAGTGAAACAACAAGGTAATGAGCCTGCAAGCAGCTTTTATTTGTTTTCCCCGCATTGAATCCAAGCTCTAACTTCAGTCAGTGATGGATTATAACCTGAAAATAAATCCTTTCCATTCCAAAGTTAATTTTGAACCTGAGTTCAGTTCCCAACACCCACATCACATGGCTTACAAGCTCCTATTACACCTGTAACTCCAGGGAATTTGACACTCTACTCTGGCATCTGTGGGCACCTGCAAGCTATGCACATATGAATACATGGACATGCATGCAAATAAATAATAAAAAATAAACCAAATCATTTTTAAAAAGACTATTAACTTCCTTACTTAGTTTGATAATAATCATTATTTTTTTTAATTCTCTCACAGTTCTGTGGTCCTTTACATAAAATACTATGTTTGCCAAAATTTATTTACTAGAAAGCATTTCCATTTCTTTATTTCCAGGTCTGGCTCCTTATTTGTAAAAATCAATCAGATTCTTAATTTGCATCCCACCAGGAACTTGGTTTTTGGTACCTTGATGTGAAAAGGACATAGTTTCTGTTTCAGTTAAGCTTATATTTTTACAAAAAGGCAGACAGGCTGGGCAGAGGTGGTGCATGCCTTTAATCCCAGCACCCAGGAACCAGAGGCAGGTGGATCTCTGTGAGTTCGCGGCAAGCCTGGTCTACAAAGTGAGTTCGAGAACAGCCAAGGTTAGAGAGAAAAACCCTGTCTTGAACCCCCCCCAAAAAATGCAGACAATATGGGAGTTGTTCGAACACATCATGTATACTTCTCAAAACACCTTCACATGGCTTGTATAAAGGTCTCCTTTTAACAAAATAGTAAAAATGGAAAAAACAGAATTAATTAAAAATGATCCAAACACTATAGTTAAAATAGTTTCAGAAAAACTATTTTAAAATAGCTTCAACTACAAAATAATGTCAGAGCATGTAAATGTCAAAGTGTGATGAAAATTCTTGAAGGGTTAATAGATGCCTGTTAGAGTTCTTGTTTGAGTTTCATGCTAAAACCCAATTTAAAGTTTTCTAGCAATAGTCTGGAATGTCCAATCTTTCTAAAATAAAGGAATATACAAAAAAACGTAGATAAGAGGAAAGAACTGGTAATTGGTTATTGGTTTAAATAAGAAAGTTACTTTTAAGACTTCTCTCTTCCTTTTTCCAAAGTTTTACATCTCTTGCCCTCAAAACCATTCCTGTCTTCTGTAGGCAAAAGTTACTGTCCTGCCTTGTCCTGCAGTTGTTCAGTCCCAACAAAATACACAGGGGCTTGTATTAATTATAAACTGGTTGGCCTATTAGCTCAAGCTTATTATTAACTAGCTCTTACAACTCAAATTAACCCATAATTCTTATCTATGTTTAGCCATGTGGCTTGGACCTTACTCAGTGAGGCATTTTTATCTTGTCTCCTCTACATTTGGTGATGACTACAGACTGAGCCTTTCCTCTTCCCCAAATTCTCCTAGTCTGGAAGCCCCACCTATACTTCCTGACTGGTTACTGGCCAAATCATTTTATTAAAACAATACAAGGAACAAATCTTTATAGGATACAAGAGCATTATCCTATAGCAGTCTTTCTTCTGATCCTTGCCAGCTTTGAGTAATAAAGCAGAAGCATTATACTCATTAACACAAGCCCCTTAGCAGGAAAGTAGACTTAAAAGCAAGAACCAGGACAACACTTGAATTAGTGGTACCCCCAACTCTATTTAACATTTTATCTTCTTTCCTAGTGGTACCCCCAACTCTAACATTTTATCTTCTTTCCTAGATGCAATGCTATCTGGAAGAATGAAGATACTCCTCTGAATTAAAAGAACATTCAACTTTGGCCTTTGGATGATGCTGGCTATACAGATGCTTTATAAGAGGAGTTTGTCTCTGCAAACTGTTCTAAGCTGTGCCCATTACTGTATTAGTAACAGCAATAGTAATGACTGTAACAACAGAATCTCAAAATACTAAGACTTCGTTTCTTGTGCCGAATAGATGATCTGCTCATAAAGAGCCTGTATTAAACATTGCAGCCATGGGAATCGAACAGCACAACCCAGTCATGCTGTTCAGAAGCCAGAATGGGTGGCTGGCAGAGATGGGGGAATGTGGTGTGTGTGTGTGCGCGCGCGCATGCACGCAGAGGTTGGGTGTAGCGTTCTGTCCTAACTCCTGGACTGGAGGAGCACATTTTTTCCTTGATGAGAACTAATTGTGGGGCTACTCACTCTCAGACAGGAGGAGGTGAAATGGGGCTAGAAATGCAGCTAGGGTTGGGTAGCTGCTTCCTGCTACAACCCATAGATTAATTTAGATCAGTGGTTCTCACTTTCCTAATGTTGAGACCATTTAATACAGTTCCTCATGTTGTGGTGACACCCCCCCCCAAAATGTAAAGCTATTTTCATTGTTACTTCATAAGTATAATTTTGCTATTGTTATAAATCATAACTCAAGTATCTTTGTTTTCTAATGGTCTTATTTAACCCCTGTGGAAGAGCTTCTTGATGCCCCCAAAGGGGTTGCAACCCACAGGTTAAGAATCACTGCCCTAGGTCTTGTTGACCTGAGAGCAGCCATCTTTACCTTGCATATTTTTGATAGCAGAGGGTTTCTTACCTTGCTTTGTTTGATAATGATCAGTATAGACTGAGAAAACATGTATTAGTTATTTGCTTATGTAAAAATTCATTGCTAAAGCTTAATTACTTAAGACAGATACACTTTAACTAAGTGTGCTGTAGATTAAGACTACAGGCATGGGTTCCACTTTTCCTGAACTCAGCAAGGCTTGTCAGATCTTGGCTATGTTCACTTAGGCATTACCACTGGGCACCACACAACCTTGTAGCTGGTTTACTTTATGACAAGTGTTCCAGAAAGAGAAAGAACTCTCAAACTGAAGCCTTCCTTATGTATTTTTGGCTTTTTCAGTTATGAAAGATTTTGTTATTTGGAGCATATCACACTTAAACCACTCTCTAAGGAAGAAAGACGGTGGAGGTGTGAGGAGCAAGAGGTGAAGATGGCAAAGCAACCATCTTCCGAGTTTCCTGTCTACCACAGCTGTGAACAGGGAAGCTCTTTATCAGTGTCCTTCAGTCTATTAAGAAAACACGAACAAACCAAGAATGGTAGCCAATAACTGTTACCCCGGTTTCTTTGGGGGCTCAAACAGAAGGACCACTTCAGCTCAAAAGTGAGCAACCAGCCTGACAATACAGCCAAACACAGTCTAAAAGTGTTTAAAATACAAATAGAAACATTTCAAAGCTTTCTTTGGCAATAGATATTTAAGAAGATGGTTGCAACTTTGTTCTAATAGAGAATACATAGGAGGATTTAGTATGTGATACTGCACATGTGTGTAAAATTATATTTTCCTGTTGCGCTTTTACATGTCAAGGTTTTATAGATCTTTGATTGATCAATAACTTTTGGGTCATATTACTTTGTTGTTACATTTTTTCAGAGACCTAAACCTCAATAAAGAAAATTTCAAGATCCAACAATCTCTGATATAAAAAAGTAGTATCTGTAATCAACATTAATAATTTATTTTGCATTTAAATTTTACATGTATAATTGGCAGGTAATTGCTGTCAAATTCATGTATGAAGAGTAATACTTGATACAATTTGATAGACATAATTGCTTCTAAACTCCAGCCCCTATTTTTTAATTTATCTATTCTGTTAATGAAAATACAACATTAAATGTTTCATTTTAATTGCTTTTAGTCATGTTCTGTTGCTATGAAACATATCACATTATACAACCACCAGGCCTTATCAGCTCCCTTGAATGAGGCTGTGTCCCCTTACTAATTTTTATAACAAGCTCTTAAACACTTCACCCATTTTCTTCTCTCTCTCCCTCCACTTCCCTGTCTGTCTTTTTTGTCTCTGTCTTTCTCTTTCTCTGTGTGTGTGTGTGTGTGTATGTGTTGGTCAGAGGTTGATGATGAGTGTGTTCTTTGACTACCCTCTAAGATGGTGAAGCAGCCCCTCTTGCTGAACCAGGAGCTTGTTAATGGGTTTAGTCTAGCCAGTTTGCCCTAAGATCCAGCCTCTGCCTCTCAGAGATTGTAGGCATGATGCCACACCCTCCCAGCTCTCTGTGTGAGTGCCAGCAATCAATTCCAGCCTTCAGGTTTGAGTGTCAGGTGCTGTAACCACTGAGCCTTTTTTCCATTTCAGAAATATTTTGAACTTCGACTTCTCTAGTTGACACTCTTCACCTTCTATCTAAAAAGCAGCCGTGTATTCTTCAAAACATGGGAGGTTAATGTTTTGTTCCATTTTGTTCTAAAAGCTAAGATAGCTAACGGTTTAACCATATTCAAGTGTCTAACACTTGAATCATTAAGAAGCTAAGAATAATAAACAAGAACCTGCATGGTTCCCTGAGTCATCTGTGCTTATCTCCTCTCTAGCAAATCTTGGGCTTCCTTTTCAGCCTGATTCCATGTACCCTTGCTTTACTCTTGGTGGTCATGTATCAGCCATAGAGTATCTTCTGTAATTAACATTCTACCTGAAGCTGCAGATCTTTGTTTCAGCTCCCTAGCTGCCCTTGCCACAATTTGCAAGAGCTACAGATTGTCATCTAAATCATAGCCCTAAGCCATTATCCTCACTCCCTAGTATCACGGACTTCACTCATTTTTTTTATTTTGTTTTGTTTTCAAGACAGGGTTTCTCTGTGTAACAACCATAGCTATCCTGAAATTTGTTTTGTAGACCAGATTGGCCTCAAAGTTACAGGGATTCTCCTGCCTTTGCCTCCCGAGTGCTGGGATTAAAGACATGTGCCACCACCGCCCGGCTTTATAAATCCTTCTGCCTGGACAAATCATGATCACTTATCTGGTCCAATGAGGCCTGCGTATCTCTGCATGTCTTCGTCCTCCATGGTCTGTCTTGGCGAAGCACAAACCTATTTACTGTTACTGCCCATATTTCACATTTGTCTGAAAGGAGACAGCTGTATTTACAGCACTCCGGGAGAGCGTTTGTATTTACACTATTCAAGGAAGACAAAGAAAGCACCATTCATTAGGTCCTGCAAAGTAAACAAAGCAGATAGCATGCTCTGATTTTTATGCAGAATCTAAGTTTCCACTCTATTGCCATCGACGAATGTCAGTTGCCTAATCAAAATCCATTCTTCATCTTCTGGAATAATAGTTTATACAGGGGTGCATGGCTGCTTGTCTGGGAGATACCTTCCAGTTTTGGGTGGTGAGGTGTGTGTGGCCTTGTCAAAGGAGTAGGAGGAAAAGCAAAATTCTCAACTTGTGCCTCCAAGGGTTGAAATATGCTTGCTCTAGAAATACCACTCTTCTTTCTTAACATTAGAGGGAAATGAGAACAATGAGCATCATTGGAAGTGAACTTTTGAGAGTGGGAGAGCTGGCTTACCCTCTGTGTAGGACTTCACTTATGAAAAATCACTTCCCTTCTCCATGCCATTGAGACAGGAAATAGATTTATATTTTGTAAAATCATTTTGTCATATCAACTCAATTTTTATTCTATTGAATACCATATAATTAAAATAAATATCATATTTGACCACTTAAATCGTGCTAATTTTTCATTAGCTTCTGTGGGTTAAAATATGTAAACAAGTATCAAATGCATTCAATTAGAAAATCAGTAAAATACAGTGTACGCTACAGATTATTCAAGCTTCTATTTTGCCGTGTGCCTCATTTAGACACTCCTTTCTCGGGATGGAGATGGGGAAATGATTGGAAAAGTTTGCACGACATCTGTGTTCCCTCCTTCCGGCAAACAATGAGTTGCAGTCCATTTGATTCTCATGATACAGCAATTGGCTATCCTTCGGTTTGCAAGATTGATCATTGCTGATTTGAGAACCAAGTAATTGTGCAAAGAATCTGACTGGTTATATTTGCAATTTTGTGGACAGATAAAACATACACAGCAGGTGCTTTATTTTTTTGGGTATCAGACATCGAATGAACCTATATAAGCAAGAATAAAAACAGGCAGATGTCTCACTCATGAAGTTATCATTATAATGCAAAGTCAATATGAAGGATTAATGAATCTTTTTATAGCAAACTATGTTCATAGAAAAATGTGTTTCTTTATGAATGGTCATGGTTAGGGACACAGAATTCCCTGAGAAAGTGGTAAAAGGTAGCATTATGTTTTTTTTTCTGGAAAAATCCATAAAATAACAAAGTCCGCACACAGTGAGAAATAGTTTATAAATACACATTTCAATAGGGCATCCGATTCAGAGAAAGTCAAAGAATGAATTCTCTCTCCACTTAATCACAATGAAAGCAGCACAGTGTTTATTTTGCATCTTTTAGCCAGAAAAGGCTGAGCCTGATGCTAAGAGAAACGAAAGGGTAGATCATTCCTATTGTCGATGATCCAGTCAAGAAAGCAGTCCTGCCAATCAATAGACACAGTGAGCACTGAATTAAAGTTTATGTGTAAAAGTGAGAGCGAGGTTCTGTCTTGTACAGTGATGCTGGAGAAGTAGCAGAAGTAACTGAACAACCAGTCTCGTCCAAGCTATATAGATGGTGCTCTTTGTCTAGGAGCTTCTTATCCAAGGACTCAACCAACTGTGGATTGAAAGGAATTGAAAAAGTACATCTGCACTTAACATATGCTAATGTTTTGCCATCATCTAAACAATAAACACAGCAACAAAATAGAAACAAGGAAAACAATCCAAAGAATCAATGAAGGAAACAGGGCTAGTTCTTTGAGTAAAATCAACAAAATTGACAAACCCCTATCCAAACTAGTTAAAAGGAAGAGAGAGAACACACAAAATAACAAGATCAGAAATGAAAACGGAGCCATAACAACAGACACTGAGGAAATTCAGAGAATCATTGGGTCTTGTTAAAAAGCTTATGTGTGACAAAGTTGGAAAATGTAAAAGAGATGGACTTGTTTTTAGATAAAATCCAAATACCCAAATTAAATCAAGACCAGGTGAGCAGCACACAATGCCTGTCTGCACTCTATGTGCTACCATACAGTTTGTGAGCTACGAGCAAGGGGCTAGAGGTTAAAATACACAAACACACAGACAGAGAGACAGAGACATGGACCTCTAGTCACTGGTAAGAAGCCCTTTAAACAACAGCACCCTGGAGGCTTAGCACCCAACAGTCAATTGGGCCAACAGGTGAAAACCTTATCCTCTGATCCTCAAGGCCAAGGCAACCTCTTTTGGCTAGAGAAAGAAGAGCTGGAGAGATAGCTCAGTGGTTAAGAGCATTGGCTGCCCTTCCAAAGGTAACAAGTTCGATTCCTGGCAACGACATAATGCCTCACAACAATCTGCAATGAGGTCCTGTGCCCTATACTGACAACAGAAGGGAAAGGCAGGAGAGATAGCTCAGTGGTTAAGAGCATTGCTTGCTGAGTTCAATAAGGACCCAGGGACCCAGGGACCCAGGGACCCAGGGACCCAGGGACCCAGGGACCCAAGATGAAAGAAGAGAACAGGCTCCAGCAAGTTGCTCTTTACTTCCCCATGTCCACTGTGGCATGCATACACACAAAATAAACAAAAGAAATAAATAGATGCGTTAAACTTCACAAAAACATAGAATAGAAATTCTGTTTATCAAACCAACCACATGATGACAAATATTTATATCGACTTCCACTCATTTGGCTTATAGTTTGAATTTTGAGCAAACATACTATGCCGTACTGCTAAATGTATATTAACATTTGCAATAAAAAGCAAACATGAGTTGATCCAGTGACAGACTGTCTTTGTCACCGGTGCTCATGGAAATACACTTAAGATGCTCATGGCACACTGTCTTTGAGTTGGGTAGCATCTTTATTACCACATGAACACTTCTCGGGAATACTTTTAGGACAATGTATTATACTAGTCTGATCATATGCTCACAGATCATGAGGATCCCATGAAAGACTTTCTGCTGTAGTATAACTGGGCCAAATTCTGTCTGATACATGGTACCCAAAGCAGAGTAAAATGCAGTGTCCAGATAGATGGCATGACCAAATCAGGAAGAGACTCTTGTCTGCAATACTGGGGGTGTACCGCTCCATCAGATGAAGGAGGAAGGAACAAGTCCACCACCAGAATTGAGAATATGACAAAATCAGAAATCAAGTTGACAGATCCTTTGGATCTGGCCATTATCTCAGAACTTTATGAACATGTGACCCTTCCTAAACTGATGGTATTTATGGAGTCTCCATAGTGGGAGTGGAGGTTTTCTGTTTGAACCACAGGACCCTAGGGCATGAGACTTGGACTGAGATAATTTTACAGCCAGTCCCTCTAGGACAGGTTGCCCAGTAGACTTCTTTCTGCATGAGAGAATTAAAAAAAAAAAGGAGTGTGTTCTGGGGGATGTTTTCAAACAATGTATGGACTCAACTACCATCTACCTTGCTTGCTGTTCACGATTTCCTCATTTCAATTACAGCATCACTAAAATTACAATCTTTTGCCTTTTGAATTAGAGTCAAGAAAACTCTGTTTTCTTCTCAGGATCCCATGTTCTATGCTGTGCGTCTTAGATCCTCCTGTGGGATGGGGAAGAGGTGAGCTAACGTGGAATGATTTCCTTTTCCCACATGAACCACTTCTGGTAATTTTTCTTCAGAATATTTTCTTATTTGTATAGCTGTATTGTGTATACTTCTGCTTACAAAACAGGCATATTTAATTCAATGTTTAAGACATGAATGTATCTGGATAGAATCCAACCCAGTTCCAAGGAAGTCTGTTTACATTTAATCAGACATCTTTTGTTCCGTCGCTTGTATGGCCTGGTCACCAACTTGTCTAAATCTGGGTCATCTAACAAAGATCCTCTGTTAGTGAATTTAAAATAATTCAAGAATTAAGGGGAAACTGTTTACTTTAGTGATGTCATCATCAAAGAATGCTTAATGATGAAACAATAGTTAAATATTTTCCCCTATACTTTCCAACAGAATGTACTGTGTTATTCTTGGCTAAATTTTCAAATTAAGCCAGTGGTCTGATGCTGTTAAGGGAAGCGTAACATCTTAGAAGCAGCTCCTGGGGCTGCAGGGGAGCTTCCTTCTGGTTGTCATGGAAACAGTTATAGTGGAAGCTTGTTTTCCTCAGTCTTCATTGGTGAATCTCCTAAGTTACCACATAATGTCCTATTACAGTGACTACATATAGACGTATATATTCATACTTTAGACATCAGGTCCTCAATGCAGGAAACCATCACCTTGAAGTGAAGAGTACTCAAATCATCACTGGATTCTCCTCTTCTGCACAAAGGCATAAAATATAATAAGAATGGGTCATAATTCTTTGTTATTTTTCTCCTTACATAACAATTTTGGTTGGCTGAATAGCCTGGTTATTTGAAAAATCATCTAAAAACATAATGCTGAAGAGTAGAAGCATCTCACATTGATAAGATTTCATACACAAAACTATTCTCCCTTGTTTAGGTCTAGATTGCAAGGCCCGCCCTTCAGTCCAATTCCTTAAGCAGTAAGAACTACTATTCCAGGTTTCAGAGGTTTTTCCAAGGAGCGGCGTTTGTAATAGGCTAAAATTTGTGCTGCCTGCAAACTCATGGCGAAACCCCAAGTCCACTGTGATGAGGTTTGGAGGTGAATGCTGTTGTGAGCTGATGAAATCATGGCGAAGGAATTCTCAGGAATGGGACTGGCAGAAAAGACAGAGAGCTGCCTGCAACTCAGAAGATGCCTCTACCATGCTGGCTCTCTGATCTGGGATCCCAGAGCCAAGAAAAACATCTTTTGCTTGTAAGGTATTTGGTTTATAACTAATTTTTTACAGCAACATGAAATTACTAAGATATCATTCTTGTGGTACTTTTATTTCTTTATCTAGGTTTTCTTTAAAATTAATTGGTACTAGCATTTTAGAAGATTATAAAATTATAAAAATTATAATGAATATTTTATAATCTTTTAAAATTATAAAAATTTGAATGAGTATTTTTAGCACAAATGACTCTACCTCACCAGAAAAAAGAGACTAAAAGATGGCAATAATCTGAACAGAACATAAATCTTTTGTTTGTTTGTATGTTTGTTTTTCAAGTTGTCTATAAAAGTTATGGTAGCATGTTAAGATGAGTGACATCAATTTATTCAAAAGATCAGCTATTATATATACATTTATGTATACTAATAAATATTGAACACAGTCCCCATAAAATCCAGGGCATTGGAAAACACATGAAGTGGTACCTCAGTGGCTTTTTATTGTGCACAAGGTGGTCATTTGGGCATGTTTTGCACATGTGTGCTACGCTTTTCTCTGATTTACCTGCTAATGTCTTTTATCTATTTTATTTTTCCTGGAAAAACTGTAAGACATATTTATATCATGTGAATATACATCCCATATATTTCATGATTCATATATTTATTTAAATAGCAATTAACTTTAAAGTCTTTTATCCTGCCTTCTATAAAAACTCACTATAGTGAGAGTGTGGTGCTGGCAAAAAAAAAAAAGATGATAAATTAATCAAAGAAAAAATAATGAAGAACCCAGAAATAAACTAATTCTGTATCACAACCTAATTTCGATAAAAGGATAAATAATGCAAGAGGGCAAGGAAAGTCATTTCCCTAACGATCCTGAGCAGACTAGATGTAGGAATCAACAGCAGTTTTTGATCCCAAACTCAAACTGTATACACACACTGACTAGAGATGGATGCTAGACCTAAACATAAAAGCTAAATCCACAGGAATTTTCAGAGAGAGTTATTAGGTTTTGTGATGGTATAATGGATAATATTCTTTCCAAAAACATTCTTTCTCTGAAAGAAAAAGAAGTTTAAAGTAGTCTTAGAGAACACTAAGAACATTAACTCAGCCAAAATCGATAGAGAGTGGCCGGCCACTGCAGTCACAAAGGAAGGTGGTACTCTATGCTCTATTCTTGTCAACTGCTATAAGCTCTCAGTTTCCTTTTATTATAACCTATAATTGATTTTAGTAGGCTTTCTTTTAATCCTACCATGATGTGAGAGGTGTTGTGTGCTGTAAATATGTTTCATTTCCACTAGTTAATAAAGAAGCTTTTTTGGCCAATGACTTAACAGAGTAAAGCCATGTTGAAAGAGATTGAGAGAAAGAGTAGACAGAGTCAGTAGAGAAGCCACGTAGCTGCCACCATAGATAGATGCCTCCACTGGAGCCTGTTGAAAATTTTCAGGTAGGCACAACCTCATGGTGATGCACAGATCAATAGAGATGGGTTAGTTTAAAATATAAAAGCTAGCTAGCCATACGCTTGAGCTATTGACCAAACACTACTGCGAATATTATAGTTTTTGAATGATTATTTTGGGTTTAAGTGGCCAGAAATGGACAAGCAGCCTCCCTCAACAGTACCAGAATACTTTTTATAATTTTCAAAAGTATTATTTTATTGGAATTTCAAAAATTCTTAAGATTTATGTACCACCTACAACAACACATTTTTCACATCTCATAAGCCTTTAGAAATTTTACACTAAAGATTTTCTTTTCCTTGGTTGAATTTATGTAACCTCACAGTATGAGCGAAATATACTTTATGTTAAGTACACTTTAAATGTCAGTTTTATTAAATGAAATTGTTTTATACCACATCTTCAAAGTTATTATGCCTATGCCTAGGAAATAATTTATTTTTTAAATAGTAATTTAGAATAAAGTATGAATTAGTTTTTCTCATTAATTCGATGACTTTTGTGGATTTTATTTTATTCATTTGTAGTTACTTCATAGGAAATTATATTATCAATAAATACAATGACACTTGTAATATATGTTGCATTTGTTCTCAACACTCTAGTGAGGACATGATGATTTAATATATATTAATTTACTTTGCAAGACTTGCAGTGGCGGAACTTGCATAGGTCCAAACTAGGCCCTCTGAATCTGGATGACAGTTGGGTGGCTGGGGCAGTCTGTGTGGCTATTGGCAGTAAGATATAGTGGATTTTTGGAGCCCATTCTCTTTGGAGGGATCCTTTGCTCATCCCAAATATACAGGGGGGAGGGCCTTGGTCCTGCATGAAAGTGATGTGCCAGACTTTGTTGACTGGGCATAGGATGCCTTACCATCTCTGATGAGTGGATGGGGTGGGGTAGGTGGAAGGTGGGGAAAGTGGAAAGAGGGAGGGGGGGAGAACTTGGATTAGTATGAAAAATGAGAAAAGATTGTTTTTAAAAAAATAAATAATCCGGGCAGTGGTGGTGCATGCCTTTAATCCCAGTACTCAGAAGGCAGAGGCAGGTGGATCTCTGTGAGTTCAAGGCCAGCCTGTCCTATAAGAGCTAGTTTCAACCTACAGAGAAAACTTGTCTTGAAAAACTAAAAATAAATTAATTAATAAATAAATAAAAGACTTGCAAATCAACTTTCAATAGTAATTCTGGCACTGATGTCCCTGTGTCTTTTCAAAGACACCACTAAGAGCCATCAAGTCCAGTTTATTATTTTAATCAAATCCACCAGGCTTTGTCTTTTACTACAGTGTAATGTATTTAAATTTTCACTAATTGCTAACATATAGAAAACATCCTTATCAGTGTATGGCAATTTTTCTGCTTGTAATCGTCTCTACTCCCTATCTCCCTGCGTATTTTATAATATTATTTAATTTATTTCTTCTATTACATGATAAAATTCATATTTTTCTTTGGCTCTCCTCTAATTTAAACATACAATGTACTCATATAATGCTAGTAAATTTAAATTCATAGAATTTCTATTTTCCCAAATGTTTTTAAGCTGTTTGTTTTAATGATGTTCATAAAAGCAAACAAACAAAAAAAACTTATTTCTTGACTATTATGATCCAGAATTTCTTGAAGACCACACACAAAATTAGTAAAGATAAAGTTTTTAACCACCCTAACCTGCTGAGTGTAGGCTGTTATTATCTGTGTCTGCCTTCTCTTTCTTTTTTCTTTTTTCTTTTTAATATTTGCTTTAAGAAAGCAGGAGATTTATACCTCTCTACTTTCTGTGTGGGAGAGAAATTTATATTTCTCCTCTAGTTAGTGGCTGTTAGTAGTTATAATTATGTTTTTGTGGTTCCTGTGACTCTGAAAACTCTTGGTGAGAAGAATATTGCTTAGCACTGCAAAGCCTTTTAAAGCAATTGGTGTTCTCTGAATTAACTATTACTACATATACAGTGACCTGACATTTATTCTCATCTGTACTTTTTTTTCCGCGTAAGAACATTATGGAATTCACTGTCCTCTTCTGTTTTCTCTTCTGCTGGTTCTACAATTTTCTGATGAGAAGAAAAACTGCTACCTTCTGTTGAAATTTCTTTTTTCAATGCCATGTCTTTAAGCTAATCATTTTAAATGCTTTTATCCATTTACTTTATTTATTTATTCTATTTGGTATGGGGATATACATGTAGACTTCAGACAGCTTGTGAAGGCATGTCTGTTTGTTACAATTGGGGGAAGGATGACAAGGCCAGAGAGAGTCGCTACTAAATATACCATAGCGTACAAGACTCTTCCACTAAAAACAAGTGGTCCCGAGTAAAGCTTTTGTGAGCAACTCTGGTAGGTTTGTGTTCATTAACAGGTGCATTCCTCACTTCTGTTCACCAGCTCAGAAATGCAAACTGCCAAGCTAAAGAGCTTTCCATATATCGAGCGTTTGTTTGCAATGGTGACTTCTTTTAAACTGATTACTATTAAGTTATTTGTTTATCACTGGATATTTTTGTGTGTTTTTAAAGGTAATGTCACACATTCTTCTCATTTCCTTTTTCTGGCAGAGCATTAATCTCCCAGCTCTCGGTGATGTTCAAGAATGCATTATTTTCTGTATTTCATTACACAGAACTAGGCTGTAGCCAAAGTTGAATTAAAGTTCTTCATCCCTTTTTATTTCTACATACCCACTTTGAATCTTGCATCTTAACAATCTTTAACTGTTTTCTGAAGCTAAATAATGGTTTGAAGCAGGATGGTTGTGCAGGTTAAGGATTTTTACAGGCTCTCTGAACCTGTCCCATAGAAACCCTGAGAAAGACATTGATTGACTCCTAGAACCGGTGGGCATCCTGAGTGAAGTGTTAGCTGTCAGGTGGGGCCCGTTTCTCTGCCTCTCCTAGTGTAGAATTATAACAGTGGCGTAGACCCAGGCTCTAGTTAAGCTCCATTTGTTTTCCTCTCCGTTTGTCAAGAGGATGAGGATCCTCTGGCCTCAGTTTTAAGTCATTAGAGCCTCTCAGTTGTACCCTGGCAGCAGTCAACTGCCAGTAGTGCTCCATGCTCTATAGAAGTTTGTTGGGCCAGCAATATGGATCGGTGGATTCAGGAGCGTGCCACCAACCCTTAAGACCTGAGTTATTTGGCTGGGATTCATATTAGTAGGAGGGACAACTCTCAGAGGTTATCCTCTCACCTAAAACACACATAAAATAAATAATTTCAAAATATGTAGGTGTATCAACCTATGTTACCTGATACTCTAAGAAAAAAATTAATGCATATATTACTTTTCTAATTCTTTTGAATAAACCTCTATTTAAAAAATAAGTTTCTATTCTTCTCTCCTTTTATGAGATTCTCATTATTGTATACTGGTATTATATATATATATATAATATATATTGTATACTGTATTATATACTATATATAGTATAACATAATATATTGTATTATTGTATACATTTTATATAGCTTTATTTATTTTACTTTCTTCATCATTTTCTGTTTCTTCATGAGAGTTCCTCCTTAGTAATTCTAAGGATTTTTCTTTAGTTGTATCTTTTTTACTATCTACCCTAACTACTGTTTCCTTTATGTATTAAAATTTTCACTCCTGACTTCAGATAGAGAATACAGATTATGGAAATATATGTCCTTTGTTTTTCAATATTTCTTGATCTTCCTAATCTAATAATTCAATCCCATGCTGCCAATATTAAAATGTCTTTCTTTTATCAGAGGTCTATAATTTATTTATAGATCTGACCTAGGGAATCTGGAACCAAAGGGTGGGAGAAGAGAGTGCTCTTGGAGGTTAGCTGTTGAGACTTCTGCTGAACAGCAAACACACTGCTGACAGCCTTGCTGGCTGGGGCTGCTTTGACACTCTTAATATTCTATGTGGAGACCATGGTTATGGAAAGATAAATGCGGAACTCAAAACTGTCCTCCAACCCCTTCCGATGGGTCTATTGCTATTTCCCTTTTTCCCCGGCTGCAATACACTGAGGCCCGTTCCACACAGATAATGTGTGGAACTCTTCTCCAAAACTTAAACTATTCTCAATATTATTTATTTTTCCTTACTCATGCTCCTTACGAACTTTGTTGGTCTTTGTTTGATTAACTCCCACAGTCAATAGTCTATTCATGTTCATCATTATAACAGGTGCTATTCACATTCATTTAATATTGAACATCTGGTTATTAGATTAGATTTTTTTACTTATATCTTTTTGTATGCAACAAATTTTATGATATTTAAAATTTTTCCCAAATAATTCAATCTATGGTCTAGTAATAGCATTTTTCCTTTTAAATACACCCTTATTTTTATTGCTACACTTATTGCCATTTTTTTCCTTTTACAAGCTTTTAAAGTTTAAGGGAATTCTTGGTTAGGCTTAATTCAGATAGTCTCGATTTCTTAACATATGGGAAGCGCAATTTATAGAGAATTTGGTAGCCTAAATTCCTCTTAATTCTTCTTTGATCAAAATTTCTGGGTTTTAATGTGTATTTTCTTTATAGAAAAAATTTATTTTCATTGCTAATTTTCTCCAATATTCCAAAAAGAATAAAGCATTTGCTAACTTCATAAAAATGTTTCGGGGACCTAATGACTAAGATACTAGCTCTAAAAGAACTCAGAAGTTACCAACACCTCAAGCAGAACTAACCGAAGAAAATCACCTCTATAGCATTGTCTTTCCCTGAGGCAGGGAGTTCCTGGATCAGTTTTCCTCCTGTAGAAGATGAGCAGACATTAATTCCGGGGGAATCTGTGCTGTATTCAAATCAGCATGACGGTAAGGATAAAACACTTCCTCTATAGTAACAACATGCCAATCATTTCCCATAATTAATTTCCTAATGATCCTGAAACATTTGCCTTTACCTGAAGGCTCTCATTCTAGCACCGAGCTTTTACATGTGAACATTATAGGGAAATGCAAGCTCTTGTACTTTAGGCAGTCAGAGGGAGGAAGCTGGGGATCAAACCTTTGCCAATGAACTGTATGATATTTTCTTTGACAGAAGCACAGTGATAGATGGCATGTCCCACCTAAGCTGTAAAAACACCAAGACCTTTCATCAGTCTCAATTACTCGAGGTAATAGCCCCAGGCTGAAACTACTTGGGAATTCTGGACGGTCTTTAACCCCCCAAAACCCAACAGAATCTAATGCAAAGTACACAGCCGGACTGAGAGACTAGAGGATTGCCTAGCGGTCCATTCATCATTTATTTCTGCTTACTCTAGGCTTGACATGCTCTTATTAAGTCTTTCCCTGGGTCATCTCACACTGCTGAACAGGTAAAATAGAAATCCCATGAGGCTACACACATTTCCAATTGGAAAGGATGTGTTTTACTTTGGGTGCCAGCACCATCTTCCTAGGCAAAAGGAACAGCGTTCCTGATAGACTCCTTTCTGCTGTTTCCAAGGTTGCATGCAATGCTCATGAGTGACCCCATAGGCAGATGAAATATAGGGAAAAGTAGAGCTGCAGTGTGAAATGGTCATATTTTTGAGCAGCCTGGCTCCAAGCATTGGGAGAAGCGAGGCAGCCTGAATTGAGCTTTGTAAACAGGTTATGAAAGGTCCAAGAAAAGAAAGAAGGGATGGGTGGCATGCATAGGAAAAAGAAGAGTCGATCTTACCCTGAATTCAATGCACACTGACTCTTTCCAGAGATCAGCGTCCAGTTTCCAGTGCTGAAGTGAGCGATCAGCTTCAGGTACTGAACCGAGACTAGCAGCGACAGCGTGGAAACGTATTGCCTGCGATGCCAGACGGAATTTAGAAACCTTCATTTTCCCCATTTCTCTGAAATGTAGCACTTTTCCTAACCAGGAATTTATGCAACAAACCACAAGAGCATTCCCAGTTCTTCTGACAGCCACCGATAGGAATCACATAGGTGAGGATATCACAGTGCAGTTTCAGCAGATATTATAAAATACCATTCACACTCACTACTACGTCACAAATACTATACTGCAGCATCTGCCTCTAACTCTTTTTATGAAATGAAGACACACATCTATCCCTTATACCCACCTTTTATGACTTGGTCAGTATATTTCAGAGCAATTGATCTCCAATGGAATTCACTAGCTGAGACATTTTAAACTGTTTTTAAGTTTGTTTGTTTGTTTGTTTGTTTTCTTGGTGTAGACTGTTTTCATTTTTTACTCTTTTTTTAAATTGACTTTATTGAACTATACATTTTTCTCTGCTCTCCTCTCTTCTACTATCCTCCCCTTCAATCCTCTCCCATGGTCCCCATGCTCCCAATTTACTCAGGAGAGCTTATCCTTTTCTATTTCCCATGTAGATTAGATCCATGTATGTCTCTCTTAGGGTCCTCGTTGTTGTCTAGGAACTCTGGGATTGTGGGAAAACAGATTATAGGCTGGTTTTCTTTGCTTTATGTCTAAAAGCCACTTATGAGTGAGTACATATAGTATTTGTCTTTCTGAATCTGGGTTACCTCACTCAATATGATGCTTTCTAGCTCTATCCATTTGTCTGCAAATTTCAAGATTTCATTTTTTCCACTGCTGTGTATACTACATTGTGTAAATGTACCACAATTTCCTTAACCATTCTTCAGTTGAGGAGCATTTAGGTTGTTTCCAGATTCTGGTTATGAGAGACAATGCTGCTATGAACATAGTTGGGCACATGTCCTTTTAGTATTGTATGATTGAGCATCCTTTGGACATATACCCAAAAGTGGTATTGCTGGATCTTTCATAATTTTCTGAGAAATTTCCATACTGACATCCAAAGGGGCTATACCAATTTGTACTTTCACCAGCAATGCAGGAGTGTTTCTTTTACCCCACATCTTCTCCAGCATAAGTTGACATCAATGTTTTTTTATCTTGGCCATTCTTAGAGGTGTAAGATGGAATCTCAAAGTTGTTTTGATTTGCATTCCTCTGATGGCTAAGGATGTTGAGCATTTCCTTAAATGTCTTTCAGTCATTTTAAATTCCTCTGTTTTGGTCTTAGTGATAATTAGATAATTACATACTACCAAATATTTAGATGCTGCAGTGGCATCAGAAACAATAATTGTTTTTAAATATGAAGAATGCCAAAAATTACAATGATTATATATATATCTTACTCTGAATACAGACTCGGCATAGGCCTAAGAACCTTCCTCTGAGCTATGTTGAAACTAAAAACCCAGGCTTGGGGAGAAAACTTAAGCAAGATGCTTTAAAGGAATGTGATGGCACATTCTTAAAATCCTAGCAGAAGCAGGAGACTAGCCATTATTTTGTGTCCAACTTAGGGGACATCCTGAGTTAAAGGACAGTCAGGGCTTGTAGTAGGAGGCCACTTGTCTATAGTAGGAGGCCACTAAGCCACAGGCCAAAACATTTATCCATTAACCAATAAAAGCAACACATAGACAGAAGGACCTCCCACATAAAGAGCTCTCTACTGAGATTCTATATCAAAACAAGCAGAAAAATAGCCTCTATGTCCCCAATAATTATAGGTTATGACCAACTAAGGAATCATGGGACCCCTAGGAGACTCTGTGAAAGCCATACAGTCCTAAGGATGAAGGGGAATGTGGTAGCCTTCTTGGTTACATCGAATCACACGGCCCATAAGAAGGTCTGAATCACTGTAGTAGAGTCACATAAGGCAAAGGGAGCTTGAGATGTCTAGCAGGCCCATTTTAGAAGATTCAAGGACTACCTACATCTGCTCATTACTTTTGCGCTAGTCCCTACTTGACTCCCAAATGCTGGTCAGAGTCAGAATTGAGGCACTCCTAGGAAGGCAGAGGACAAGGAGCAGTGATGAAGTCCACTTTACCTTTCCGGGAAGGAACTTTAAATCAGGTTTGAAATTTCACATACTAAATTCTAATTTCTGAATCAATTTCTGTCTTTCCTTTGGGGATCTGTGGGTTTCCCGAGGAACACAGCCATCACCCAGTCCAAATACAAGCCAAGCAGGTAAAGACATTTCCCAACAAAGAAGGCATGGTGGAATAGAAAATGACTGTCACATTCTGTGAATTCTGTATGGTCAACTTAAAGTTTATTTATATTGTCTTTTTCCTGAATTGAATGAAACATCTAGTCTGCTTGAGTTATAGGCCCCTAGAGGGGTCCAGCTATTTATTTACAGGTTTGTTTTTACCCAGAAGGTCTATTTGCTTTATTCCAGTGCTCTATGAACCCCTCTTCCCTGTCTGCTCTTACTCAGAATGCCACATCCACATTTTCTTTAGCTCTATGGCCTACACTGATTCTCTCCTGCTAACTTCTATTGCTTTATGTGGTGCTGTTTAGTTGAGTTCAATCCTGTAGTTCACTTTTGTATATAATTTTATGCCTTTATAGCTGTGTTCATCAATTATTTGGGGACTACTATGAAGTGTCATATCTCTGAGCTGCATGTTGATTATAGTTTTATTATTAAATTGGATTTCAATACAATCAGCTAGGTTTTTTTTTATGGACATCATAATCTAAAGCAATTACTGCTCTTTTACATTAGGACATGGAATACAAAAGGCAAAGAGATTTTTCCCCCCTCCCTTTGCTTGTCTATCATTTCATACAGAATCTTTTCAAGTTCCTTCCCTAACAGATTGAAAATGTATGTTTTCTTTTAAACATGGTAAACTTGGCTCTAAGAATAGCTGGAAATCTATTTCTTGTATTTTTAAATATGAAAGTGAATACAAATCTCTCCCGGTTGTCTCTGCAGACTCAGGTCGTACATCTGGGACTATGACCTGTTTATATGCAAATATTCGAGGGTGTGCTTGAAAGAGATCTGTGTTTTATTAGAAATTCATGAAAGGTTGGAGGCTACACAAAGGTGTCTCAAGGGTCTTGTGTATTCAGAAAGGAATGCCAGGAATGTGGGCTTCACAGCTTGTAAAACATTAACTTCTTTGATTGGATGTTCAATCGGCTCTGTCTGGCCTTTTCTGTTTTTAAATTCAAAGGTAAATTTAACTTTGGGAGGAGATTGTTCTGTTTGTGGATTTCAAAAGCAATTTGTTTTCTTTTCTTTCGTTAAGCCATAAGCTATAAATCTCTTGAAATTTGAATTCTACACTTGTTTACCACTGTGGCATTGCTTCAGAGGCAAAGGTTTCTAACGGTTCCTTCTCTATCCCTGAAAGGAGAAGACAGAAAGAACCATTCAGAAAATTTTGTTTGTAAAACTATTGCCAATGATACTATTTAAGGTAGGTTGCATTTACTGTCTCCAAACAAACCATCAAGCTAAATTTCTTAAATGTCATAATAAAAGGAGTTGCCACTGTTATGCCCAGATCTGCGAAGTACCCCCCCCCAAAAAAAAACCAACAAGGAGACCGAGTCCCATATGTAAAAGCAAAGAGCCATTATTTTATACAAGTTTGCATTGCAAACTCTATCTCTCTGTGTGTTCAATGTATTGGAATAATTGGAGAGCCCCAAGCTCAGTTAGAGTTGGGTTTTCATAGTAGTAAAGGTGGGGTGAGGAATTTCTAAAGTTCAAGACCCCTGATTGTCTGACATTTGTCTAGATAATCCCACTACTTTAGTTCATTCTGAATAAACATTCTGAGTTTGAATTTATTCTCTTGTATGTCATAGTTTTAAAACATTGACAACCACTAAAAAAGTTTTTAAATATCTTACTGTAATATTGGATAACTATTTTTATTCAGCTAAGAATTACTAAAGTTCCTTAACTTATTAAGTTAATCAATTTATACTTCCTGTGATGGCTATTCTTGGCTGTCAACGTGACTAAATCTGGAACTGAAAATGGAGGGCACATCTGTGAGGGATATTTGCTTAATTTAAAATAGCAATATCTACTTCTAATCCAGAACTTTGAGATAGGAAGACACTCCTTTAACCCAGATTCAATCTGGACCATGTCTTTGGCTGGAAGCCTTTATAAGGACATGGGAGATGCAAGCTTTGGTTCTTTGCCTGCCTGCCCTCACCTTCCTAGCAAGTTTATTCCTTCACTGACATTACAGTCTATTCCATTAGGATTCCAGAATATACTGAAAACCAACTGAAACATTCAACCCTGTGGACTGAGTAAATACTGGGTTCTTGGACTTTCTGTTCACAGCTATTATTGGATTAGCTAGACCATAGCCTGTATAAGTCATTCTAGTAATTCCTCTTTATATATGTAGATAGGTAGGTAGGTAGGTAGGTAGGTAGGTAGATAGATAGACAGACAGAGAGACAGACAGACAGACAGACAGACAGACAGACAGACAGACAGATAGATAGATAGATAGATAGATAGATATGTAGATAGATATGTAGATAGATAGATAGATAGATAGATAGATAGATAGATAGATAGATAGATAGATTGATTCAACAAGTTCTGTTACTCTAGAGTGGTGTGATAGGTCCTTCTGTCTATGTGTTGCTTGTATTGGTTAATGAATAAGGAAACTCCCTGGCCTGATAGGGCAGAACTTGGGTAGGTGGAGAGGACTGGGCTGAATGCTGGAAAGAAGAAGGGCAGAGACAGGAGATGCCACGGATCCTCTGCCTGAGACAGATGCCAGTTAGAATCTTTGTGGGTAAGCCACTGTCACATAGCAGTATACAAATTAATAGAAATGGATTAAATTAATATAAGTGTTAGCCAATAAGAAGCTAGAGCTAATGGGTTAAGCAGTGTTTTAGTTAATATAGTTTCTGTGTGGTTATTTCCATTCTGGGTGGCCAAGACAAACAAGCAGACTCCTTACTACATTAGAGAATCCTTGCTAATACACTATTCTATTCTAACATGATTTTTGAAAAGAAAAATAAACAAATAACTCCATTTGAATTGAAAAGTAAAACTGTTAAATTGATTCTGAATTTTAATTATCACAGGAAGATTATTTTCAAATGACTCATCCATAAAAGAAGATAAAATCTGGTACACAAGAACAATTGCCTTTCTTTCTACTCAGTAACTGAAATTCATTTAAGGCTGATTTTGCCTATAATGTCAAACAAGTGGCAAGCTAAAGGGTTAGGGCCAAGTGGAAACACTCCGCATTTTAGTATGTGTGTCGTGGGTGTTTTCCACATTCTAGAACAGTTGAAACAATTCCACTTACATCAGCCCACATGCGTATATACCATTAAGTTGTGATTAGGCATGACAGCTAGAAATCAAATGTTACAGTATCAGTTGTCTATTCTTCCAGGCATGATGACTTTAGCAGGTCTTCAGCACAATTCTGTGTGATTTAGCCTTAGTTTGCTGTTGAGCTTTCCTTTGGCCAACTGTTAGTGGAATTTTAAGGCAAAATCTTGGCTCAACAGCCAAAACAGGCTAGACACTTGCTCTCAGTACTCCAAGTAAAGAGATGGGAAGGGTAAAAGTACAAGAGAAGATTTATTCAGTGTGGCTATATTGGGAAAAGGAGGAAAATCATTAAGATTGTTACATGTTTGCCTATGGAGTATTGACACTAGCTTTCAATATAAAGAAAGGGTAAGCAGTTATACATAAGTAAGTATTGAGGGTCAAGGTGGCATTCTGTTGTTAGAGTAGCAGTAAAGGCTTATCAAGTGACTAGAATCTATGGTCTTGGCAGAAACTTAGCATTACAGCTAGACAGGATAAATCCTTGACTGGGAAACAACTCTCAGGAAGGAGGTACCACCCTAAGGATAGCAGATTCATTTTAAGCCATGCTAACATCATAGGCAGAATAATTTCTTTAATAAGATACTGTACTTTTTCTTCCCAGAATTATCACCTTCCGTAAGTCTTGAACTAATAGTGTGATAAGTAGGGGGAAAACTCAACGTATTTCTGCTATAATCAGGAATAGAAGTGTCTACTTTCTTCCCTGCTATCTAGTATCCTCTGAGTCTTGAGCAACAAGAGAAGAAAACAATGTAAAGAATACTCAAATTGCAAATGAATAACTCCAAGTATGTTATTTGAAGATGCTATGATTCTAATCCTGAAAGCCTGTTGGAAATACTGTTGGAAAACTCTTAGATCTAATAAACCCCTTCAGAAAATTTGCAAGACACAAACTTAATAGGCAAACATCAGTAGCTCTTCCTATAGCAAATAACAAATCAACTGAGATATAAATAAGGGAAACAAACTTATTCACAATTTCCTTGGAAAGAATCTAAGGAATAAACTTAACCAAGGAAGTGAAAGACTTCGATAACACCAAAATTAGTGTTGAGAGCAGAAGAAATATTCTTCCCCATGGAAAACACACAACTTGGTTATCTAGTGTCAAATATCAGCTCTAAAAATATTTATACAAATGAAAATATATAAACTAAACATATATATGGAATATGTTAACAATAGTGGAAGAAACGAGGAAATGAGTTTGAGAGAGAGCAAAGAAGGGGTACATGGGAGAGTTTTAGATGGAGGAAAAGGAAAGGGGAAATGATGCAATTATATTATAATGTCATTTATAATTTCAAAGTATATATGTATATATAATGTCACATATGTGTGTATATATAAATAAAAATCAAAACCACCGAAAAGCTGGAAATGTATCTCAGCAGTCAGAGGACTAGCTTAGCATACCAGAGGTCCGGGTTCAGTCTCCAGCATTGCCTAAGAGAAGGTAGTGGAGGCACACCTTGTCAAGCCAGCCTTTTCAGAGTTGGATGCTGAATTCTGAGCTCTGTGCTGGTCTTCAGACAATTTGACTACATTAGACCCTATCTAACAATAACAGCAATGAAACAAAAACAAAAAGAGAAAGGAAGAAAGAAAGGAAAGAAGGAAGGAAGGAAGGAAGGAAGGAAGGAGGGAGGGAGGGAGGGAGGGAGGGAGGGAGGGAGGGAGGGAGGGAGGGAAGGAGGGAGGAAAGAAAGAAAGAAAGAAAGAAAGAAAGAAAGAAAGAAAGAAAGAAAGCACTGAAGGAATCTCTAGAAGACAAAAGCTCTCACGCTTTCACACTCTTGCACTGACAGGATTGCTGCTGTGAAAATGGCTACTGCCACTAAAAGCAATCTAAGAGTAATGCTTTTCCCTTCAGAACCCCAGGGCCATTTTTTAACGTAAAAATAAAGAACAAAGACCTGAATAGACAAAGCTATCTTGAAATTAATGCTCAGGTGTATCAACATACTCAATTTTAAGTTATACTGCAGTGTCATGGGAACAAGAGCAGCCTGGTACTGCCTCAAAAACAGATACGTAGATCAGTGAAACAGAGGACACAGATATACCCTTTCATCTACAACCACTTGAATTTTGATAAAGTACCAAATTCATGTAGTGGAGTAATGATAGTCATGCCAATAAATGGTAATTGGAAAATGAAAGTAGATTGCTTTCTCTTATTTGGCAGAAAACAAATAAACAAACAAACAAAAACAAATAAATAAACCTCCAAATGGATCAAAGACCATAACATAAGAACCCAAACTATGCAACAATTAGAAGAAAAAGTAAGGAAAATACTTCAATATCTAGACACAATGAAACAATTTTAAGTAGAACTCTAATGACTCAAGAGATAATCAATAATAATAATAATAAGCAATAATTAACAAAAATGTGACCTGTGAAATTACAAAGCTTCTGCATAGCAAAGAATATATTTAATCAAGTAAGCAACAGGCAACCTACATAATGGGAGAAAAATCTTTGTTAGCTATACATCTGCCAAGTGTCTATTATTTAGAATATGGATATGATTCAAAAAACGAATATACATATTCTAAAAACAAACCTCAAACAACCAAATCAGTAAATAGCCTAATGAAATGAGCAGGTAATTCTCAGAAGCTCATGAGCCAATGGCCAGAAAACATGTTCAAAATCACCAGCCATTAGAGAAAAGCCAGTTAAAACTGCTTCGAGATTTCACATAAACCCAGTCAGAAAGGCAGTCAAGAAAACAGAAAACATGCAAGTGAGGATATATAGAGAAGATAACCCTCTACACTGCTGGTAGACATGTAAACTCATCTGGCTACCATGCTAGTCAGTATGGCAGTTCCTCAAAGACTAGCAATAGACTTTCCAGATGACCCATTTCTGGGTATTTAACATGGAAGACTCCAACATAATACAGAGATAGTTGTGCATCAACGTTGGTCTCGATATTGTTCGTGGTCACTAAGTTATGGGGCTACCTTATGTGTCTGTCAATGAGGAGCAGATAGACAGACTGTGGGATTGCATACACAGTGGAATTTTTTTTTCAGAGTAAGAAAAAATAAAGAAATGCCATTTGGAAGAAAGTGAATGCACCTAGAGGAAAATTTATAAGATAAATTATGTCTCTAAAGATAAATATCACGCATTTTCTCTCACCTGTTGTTCTTAGATTACATACTGGCACATATGTTCAAAGTATGTTAAATGCTTGTATGAAAATGTCCTTGTGTAACCCAGTTTATATACAAAGAAAAAATAGAGAGAGAGCAAAACAGGAAGAAAATAGAAAAGAACGAAAAGGAAAGGAAGAATGAGGGGAATAACATCCCCTTTCCTGTAGCCAGAGAAGAAACACAGGATGAAGACAGATTCTCCAGGCTTCATCCTGCTTTTAGTGAGCATGTCCACACAAGTAAAGTCAGTGCTTTTTAGCAAAATAAAATTCAACAGACCTGTTCCACAACTCTATAATCACACTCCAAACAGAGGGAAAATCATGAAATTTGGCTCCAAGTATGTCACAGAAATCTCCTGACCATAAATATTCTGGTCAGAATACACAGCAAAATTTGATACAATGCTTGTCAAATTTTAATATACACCTAAGCTTACATTCATTCCCCCAAAAGCTGTCTGCAACCTCAGCATACCACCGTGGCTCTAAGGAGAAAAACAGGGGAAAAAATGTCTTCAAACGAAAGAACAGGCTTTCATATCATAATAAGAAAACCCATAATAATAATAAAACAGAAAAGTGGCTTATCAAATTATCACCATACTTAAAACATACCTTAATAAGCAATACATGACCTTCTTTTTGCTCTTTCATTCTTACTTTTTCATGAAAAGGATTTAAGATATCACACATTAGTGAACACTAAAAAAAAAAATAAGAGGAAGTTGAAGGAGGTTTTAGACTCCAATCTCACCAAGGCCTGTGCCTTAACCACCTGCAAAACCGTAACTAGAATTTGCCAGCCTCCCCACATTCCGGGAGCATTTGCCTCCTTATAGCGCCAAAGGCTTCTGCCTCCTCCTATAGCAAAACACCAGGCAGTAGTCACAGCCCAGTGGGCTTTTGAAAGAAAATAGTAGCTCTCTGCCTGACCTTCAGGAGGCTGATTTCTAGAAGTTAATGAGTTCTAGGATCATTCCAGGCCCAAGGGCTTGACTTAGGGTAGCATTCATACCTTTCCTTCAGAACTCCATCTGCTAAAGCAAAAAACAACAACAAACCACCACTTCTTTTCCTTTGGACATTAAGTAATATCTATGTTCTGCTCTGCTCTCTTATTTATAAGTTCCCTGAGTTTAGATAGCTCCTATGAGTTCCATCATTCCAGATAAGACATATACTTAAAAGAACAAAAACTGCATACTTTGAGAGTGTGATCTATTTATTAATTTTCAATGTATTATATTAAATGAGCTTTTACAAATATATACTTTTAAAAAAACTTAGAAATATTCTGATTCATAAACTTGACCAGCGATCATCTTTTCAAAAGACTAGGCCAAGATCCAGTGTAATCTTATTATCAAGGGATGTTAACAGTCTTTATAAGATAGACTGGAATCTTTTACCTAGCACTTTGAAATTCAAAGTAATAGCTTGACCTTGTTGCCTGTGTATTTTAATGGTTAGGATTAAAATGTAAAAAAAAAAAATCACATTTCAAAATGTTTCACCATGGGAGATTATATCTTTCACATTGCAACCCGAAATAAACTCTCTTTTTTTAAAGTTGTCTTTTTCAGATATTTTGTTGCAGCAAGATTAAAAATACCCAATACCTATAATAGACATACTTAGAAAATTATCAATCAGTACAAGATCTTATTCTCTGTTCCCAGCATGTGTGTCATATATTTGGAGATATCTGATAGATGGATGACGGATGGATGGATGGATGGATGGATGGATGGATGGATGGAAGGATGGATGGACAGACGGACGGATGGATTAATTGATGGAAAAATGAAACAAGGGATGTGATGTGATAACAACTGTGAAAACACAGGACCAAAACAATGTGAAAATGTCATTCTTGATTATTACTTTTTGTAGTTACCACTGAATGAAACTGATAAATGTTTAGAAGCTTCCATTTTTTAGATGTTTTCCAGAGAAAGAAGAGTGAGTTGAAAGAGTAGGGACTTGGATGGATGTTGGGGAGCTCAAGAGAATATGATCAAAACACATAGGCTGAAATATTTAAATAATTAATTGAAACATCATTTAAAAAAAGATAGAGTTAAAAAAAAACACGGATTTAAATAGGCCCAAAAGTCTACTAAACACATTTTACCTTAAGTGTTCTATGCAACTTCTTCAATTCTTAACTACTGAAATTTTGCTATGATCTCTACCCAATACACAAATACACACACAGACACAAACACACACACAGAGAAAGAGAAAAAGAGAGAGAGAGAGAGAAAGAGATGGGGGAGCAAGGGAAGGAGGGAGGGAGGAAGAGAGAGAAGGAAAGACAATCAATAAAATACCCAGTGCCATGCAACAAGCCAGTGAAAACTTTTGACCTCATAGCCAGTCTAATTTTGGCTTGTCTGGGTCAATGAAACTTAAATACTCATTGTCCACACTCTGGGAATCATGTATACATATGTTCAATTCTGATTCTCATCTCTCCTAGTTTCATTCCAACCTCTTCCATCTTAGCATTCGATTTCTCTATACTGATGCCTTTTTTATACATGTTCTTTAAATAAACCCCATGGGTCTTATCTAATGTTTGCCTTTTTTTCTGTTTAGATTCTTCAAAATTAATTAAAAATGTGATTTATTGCAAGACTATCTAATAAAAAATTCTCATCATATATCACAATCTCACTCTTTCCTCTATCATTTTCTGATACTTTTCTTCAACATATAATACTAAAGTTTTATTTTTGAAAGATTGATGCACGCAGGTTTACTTTTGCTTGAATGTGCCTGTGTGAGTATATTACACATGTCTGTCGATAATGCGCACTTATGCATGTCCATGGAGGCCAAAAAAGGGCACTAGAAGTTCTTCTCAATCCCTGTCTCCCTTTCCCTTTGAGGCAGGGTATTTTACTTGTTTATTTGGCTAGGCTGGAAACCAGCTGTCTTAGTATTTCTCTGATCTCTCCCTTCCTTAGGGTTTAACTTACAGCTATTGGCAGCATTGCTCACTTGTTTCATGAGTGTTGGGTCTGAATTCTGGTTTTTTGTGGTTGAACATAAAGTACTCTCAACAGTTGAGTATCTTTATAGCTTCTACAAATTTCATCTGAACCACAGTTTTAAATAGCTTACTTGGAACCAATGACGTTATCCCCAGTTTCAAATAGTTCTCATTATTTCTTAATTTGATTATTGGTGACATCAACTTCATCACTCATGTTTGAAACCTAACGCCTTACTTCCTGTATTTAACCTATAAGAAATTCATATTGATTTTATTCTCAAGTATTTGTTTATTTTACTCTCCAGATATTCATATCTGTTAACTTAAAGTGATATAAAAGCCTTTTAGTTGGTTTTCTACTATCCATTTACACTTATATATACCAGTTCCCATGACACCCTATCTTAGTTAGGTTTTCTGTTGCTGTGAAGAAACACCACGATGACAGAAACTCTTATGAAAGAAAATAGAGTAACTTTCTTACTCTTCAGAGGTTTAGTCCATTATCATTATGGGTGGAGAGCATGGAAGTGTACAAGCAAACATGGTGCTGTCCACGTCTTGATCAGAAGGCAAGAAAAAATAGAAAGTGTCACACTGAAGGAATCTTAAACAAAAAAGACCCCAAAGCCCTCCCACACAGTGATATACTTCCTCCAACAAGGTCATACCTACTTCAACAAGGCCACATCTCCTAATAATGCCACTACCTTTGGGGGCCATTTTTTTCCAAACCACCACACACCCCATGGTCACACGTCTTAACTAAGATCGTTATTCCTTTGGTATCTATTTTATATATTCCTAGGCTTAGAGATGAAGCTTTTTGTAAATAGAGTTCTGAACCTGCTATTGACTCTCCAGTCAGCCCAACTCCAGCCCCTTTAGCCCATAGAATTTCAAAATCTTCCTCCTCAGAGGGTTTTATCCTTTTCCAGTTCTCCTGAAAAGAAGAGGAATAAAGCTTGAATCTTCACTACATTGTCACATTTCCACAGTCTATTACTAAAAGTGTTTTACAATTTCCCCCCTGTTTTCTAATCCTTCACTCTCTAGTCATTAACAGCTTCTTTATGATATCTAGCAGAGTCAAAACAGGCACCCAATTGCCAGACTCAGGAGTGATTCCTCTCTGTACCGCTGGATGGATGTATTCATGGCTATGTGATATTGGCCACCAGTGTAGCCTCTCAGCTCTCTCATGATACACAGCATTGGAGAGATTTCCTTGGTTTTTGATTTGCTTCTACCCGCTGTAGTCATTCGTTGTTATTGCTAAATTCATTATGTAGGCAAGAACGGGTTTTGAACTTGTGATCCTCCTCTTGCCATAACCTGTGTTTTAGTACTGTGGAAATTCAGGTCCATTCTTGGCTTATGCAGTGGTGGGGATCAAATTAGGGTTTTCTGCATTCTCGTCATATAATCTCTCAGATGTGCTTCATGTTCAACTCTTGCAGTAGCACGGTTTCACTTCCTTCCCAAGTCTTCTCACTAGACCTCTTTTCTACCCCAAGGTTTCGTTTCAGTCCTTACATTTCATCGACCATGTAGCAATTCTCAAGAGTACTTTAGGCCCAATACACTGAAAATCCCTGCATACAGAGCAACGCTGGTTCATTATATGTTTGTGTGACAGTGTTGGGAGAGGGAGATTGTGTTTAATTTTGACAAGTATCATCAGCGGTTCTGACTCATGCTTCTCTAGTCAAGGTCTTACTCCTTCTCGCTGACCATTTCGCTTTTCACTATGAATTATGCACAAATGACTCACAAATATTTACATCTATTCATACCTAGTTTACCATCCCTCAATCCATATATCTAACTATTTCTTGTCACTGCTAACTACATGATTTGCATTATTTTTGAGTCAGGCTGTTCAGGTCAAACCAATAGCATGTTTCCTCAGACTTTATCGCAAGGCATTCCTCTTTCCACAATTACTCAAGCATAAACCTTGGGTTTGTTCTACCTTCTTTCTCTGCCATTATTTTCACAAATAATATATACTGTAGCTTTTTCCTTTCCTGTTATGCAGTCTTACTCATTACTTCTTTTTCTTTCCAGTGATGCTGCCATTGTATAGTCTTCTGTCTAGCATCATATTATCATTTCCCACCTAGCTATGATGCCCACAGCTTTGATGTCTGTACTCTATCTTCCCTTCAGCAGCCAGAGTAACTTTCCAAAATGCAAGCCTTATCTTGTCACAAGCTGGAATATAGTTCTTTTGAACTCTCATCTTTTACAGGATAAAGTTCAAATTCCTCAGGCTAGTGTTAGATCTTCACTGTCAGCTGAGCAAAAACGTATTTCACTGGCCCAATTTCATGTATTTATTCAAAAAAATATTTATTAAGAATCAGCAAGTAATATTCAAGATAGCAAGGATGTGGAAAGCAAAAGACAGAACATTTCTAACATGAACAGAACTTCCGTTCTAAGTCAGTGGGATAAAGAAAGTAAGCATATATTAAAAACTGGAAAGTTCTATGTTACAATATAAAAATAGGAGGGTATAATTTATATTAACCACTTGATAATGGGGTTTAGAATCATGGAAAATATTAAACAGAATGTGGCATTTATCTTGACATCTGAGTAAAGACAAGGAGCCAAGAGCCCAGGGAAAAGCATTTTTAGTGAATAAAACATTACAAAGGAAAAAGTGTGATAAATTAGAGGAAAAGAAAGAAACATGGATGAGACTGACGTGGAGAAGCTGAAAGACTAATCAGGGCTTCAGAGAGGCAAACAGGAACAGACAAGCTGAGGGCCTGGCAAACGTTGCTCAGGACTTTAGAACGTTATTTTGAGTAACATTGACTTAGATGTGTCAAGCAGGAAACCACCACAACTTAATTGGATTTCTGGGAAGATACTGTGAGCATTTGGATGAAATGGTAATAAAATCATGAGGTGGATGTGTAAAGCAGATGGAAATGCTGAAATGAATGTTAGTAGTCACTGTGAAGAATGAGAGATTCTAGATTTGAAATAGGCCTTTAAAATGGAGTGCATAGCCCTGTTAATTGATGAGATATGGAAGAGGAGAAATCTAGAAGCATCAAGCAAAATCTCTAGATGTGGGAAATATTGAGTGAAGTGACATGCTTGAACTTCAAGGGCACAGGAAAAGTAACTATAATTTGCATAAAAATTAATACGTACTCACTGGGGAAGGTATGTGACTATATAAAATGGACCGGGTACCAAGGCCCAAAAATAGACCACAAACTCTAAGCTGGGAAGTTGGGAAGTGAGAATGTGTCAAAGGAGATTAATGATGAGAGAAAGGAACATTCAGCTTTAGGTCTTAATGAAGGTGAAAATTTACTGGGATCAAAGCCCTTGGGTATACGAGCTGGAAGGACTGGAGGTAGTAATTAGAGATAAATTGCTTGTAGTAGCGATGGCAGCAATGGCACATGGCTTGTGATGACAACTCTGAAGTATGTTCATTGAAATGGCTGGCAGAGATTAAGAGGAAGAAAGGCTCAGTGGAAGATCTGAGCAGGTGACCTGGAGGCCACACCGTCTCTGATGCTTTCATCACTATTTGTATTTTAAGCTCCAGCCTCCCGAACAATTTTCCATTCCCTGAAAATGATGTCAGGTTTCACAATTCCTTTCTCTCTCTCTCTCTCTCTCTCTCTCTCTCTCTCTCTCTCTCTCTCTCTCTCTCTCTCTCTCTCTTTTCTGAAAGGTTATTACATGACCAGGCATACATCACAGAGTGGCAATTCTATACTTGGGTCAAATATTCACTCCAGGTTTCTCAGAACCCAGTTTAAGGCACTCACTCCTCAGGAAGACTGGACAGCTTCTTCCTTATGTATTTCCATTACTCTATATACTATTTGGGTTGCTTACTGAAGCAATTAGAACTTCAATATCCTAAAGACAGATCACAAATTTTCTAATTATCCATTTATTCCTTCCGACAGAATTTTCAAGGTAACCCAAGCTGGTTTGGGACCCAGGCTCCCTCTAGCCTGGTCCCTCTCTAAGTTCTGTGGTTACAACCGTGCACCAATGTACCTCATAAGTAAAGAGTACTGATTTCTGCAGCCTCCACATATAGGAAAGGAAGGGCAGAATAGATAGGTCATCTTGCAGACTGAACAAGTCCACTCAGGAGCGTCAGTAGATTCTACTGTTGAGTCTCTTTGGGATTCTGTGAGAAGAGGCGAGGTGCTGGGAGCTGACAGTGTGAGGTGAAGAGCACCTGACCGTTAAATTCCAAACAGATCAAGCTATAATGGCACAATAGGTATCCTGATTTTATAATTAGAAGGTCAGAGGTCAAAATCAACAATTGACACAATTGTTTAGGGTTGAATAGTAATTGCTCATGTGTTTTATGTTCTGTCAACCTTCTGGCTCACCGTTGACTATGGGCTAAATGTGGTGATATCACTGTAGTTAGCTTCATAAAGTCCAGAAATAAGTTGATTTTGTGTGTAGGAAGAAAGACAAAGCATGATTATTGATGAGCCAGTCTTGTGAGGGGAAAGGTTACACGCCTAAAAATGAAAGCTTGCAATTTTGCACATTGCCATGGGCCGTGGTAACCGACAAGTATCCACAACACTGAATTCTACAAGCGTCCTACAGTGATGAATCATGCCATGGATCCACGATGCCTTGTAAGTTATATATACAAGGCTTGTTTCCAGCCCACAGGCTATACCACAGTAGGAGCAGAAGCTCTTCTAGCCATGAAGGCTGAATCAGAGGAATTAGCCTGGGACCAGAATTCTGCCACATGAGCTGATGTTGATCCCAGTCTCTGGGCACATCAAAAGAGGAGTCAACTTTACCATTTACAGCTCATATTCCCTGCCATCATCTGACCCCGACCCTGACAGCTCAAAGATGTCACGGAAGGCCCAGATCCGTGTTATTATTCCCTGCTAGGTTCATATTGCTATGACAGATGTTCTCAACAGCAGACCCACTAAATGTTGTCTGCTAGGCAGTCTCGGTCACTCTATTAACCCTGAATCTCGGGATCCCATACTGGATCTGGCTGCAGCTGCTTTCTTGTGTTTATCTGGTCTAGCTAGGCCTTTCAGCCTTCGCCTTCTTCTCAGGCACACTCCCTAGCCAGTTTCACATCAGGTCTGTCTGCAGTCATAGGAGCACATCATAGGCTCCTCCTACTTTTGCAACTCCAGTCCTCTTCCATTCCCAGAGACAGCCAAACCCCAAACGTGAAGAAATCAGACTTTGTGAAAACAAAAACAACTCATCCCAGTCACTGTTTGAGATTGAAAGCTGATAATTTATGAACACTTTTTTTTTTCTGAAAAGTCTAATTGGCTGATGGTTGCAAATCACTCAAAAATTAAACCTATTTTTACTCTATCACTGATGGAGAATGCATCGATTGCATCCTCAGCGCTATAAAAATAAATGATGCTGCACATTTGTTAATTTTGTTTCGTGTAACAAATCTGTCCTGTGCACTTAAAGTTTGACAGGCACAGAGAGAGCACTGGGGTTGTGTGGATGAAGCCAAAGGATTAGTCTCTAGTTTAATAGATTCCTTGAGGGGAAAAAAGACAGTATCTGAAAAAAAATGCCACTTGTTTTTTAATAAATTGCTATTAAGACAAAACCAAGGGTATTTCAGAAGCTTATACTGTGCAGATATGTGAGGTGGGCTAGTCAAGGTATTTCCACATATAAAGACAAATGTGAGTTTGCCGAAAGTGCTGGGAGGACAGTGTCATAGAAGAAGGGAGAATACATCAAAGGCTGCATGAAGAGTTGGAAAAGCTGAAGAAACAAACCAATGTGCAAGAGTATGCACTATGAGGAGAGGGAGGTTCTAGGAGTCGATCCCTTGAAAGAAAGGAGATGAAACACATATTGAAGTAACCCATAAGCAATATGTTAAAAGCTGGATTTTATCATGAGACAAATGTCACTCTGAAAGATTTTAAACAAGGACCTCAGGTGCTCATACATGCTGACCAACTGGCACATAATCTACTAACATAATAGACTATCAAGGCTAAGTGTGTAAAAGTCAAGAAGACCTTTGCCGTGGCCTGGGAGTGGTATGCCACAAGAGATGGGTGCATAAGAAAGAAATTCTGGTTACCAAATAGGTCAAAATTGAATGTGATAAATCTCTAGGTTTTAAAAGAACTAGAAGTAAAGAGCTGAGAGGTTTTAAGACTTATTTAAGACTTAGAAATGATCTTTACCACACTTTGGTCATTAGACATTGAATATATGCATCAAATTATACTACTGTACCTCATCAATAAGTGTATATGTATTAACTAAAAACACTGAAAAATTACATAAAATCTAGATTTCAGAAGAAAAATGTCACGTGAGTGCTTGATAATAAAGACAGCATTGAGAATAGACTCAAGCATTTTAACAAATACTGTGACTTTGAAAATATATGAAAGACACTCTGACCCTATAAGGCTCCAACATGCTACTTGATATTTCTGTTCCTCATCTGAACAGGCACTTTCTACAATTTTTTCTGAAAGTATTAAAACAAGATATAAAATGGTATGGTCAGACATGAACACAGCACAGACTAAAGAACAGCCATGAAAATGCTGTGACCAAGCATTGGGATGAAATGTCAGGCATTGGTTTAGGATTGGGTTTGTGTTTCCAAGGGCACCTGAAGGTGAGACTCTGGGCCCAGCGAATGAGAGATCCTAGCAGAGGTGCTTCAGGGGATTCATTTCACGGTTATTGCAAAGGTGTTCAGGTGACGGCCATGACAGCCTCATGCAGTCCTTTGAAAGATCAATCAGTCCACAGGAGCAGAAGAGACTACATGGCCCTGGGCATTTTCAGAAATTCTGGAACAGAAGATAACATATTATCTAATTACCTCTGCTTAGTATAGGAGAATTCCAAACACTTCACTTCTTAATAATATGCTTTATTACTTTTTTTAATATTTTTTGGTCAATGTTATTCCAGTATGGCCTTCTCACTGGCAATATTTTGTTTATACTGAAGCTGGGTTATAGGCTGGAGGTGTATAGTTACTGGTAATGGAATCATTGAGCCTGTGGCTCACACAGTCTACAGGTTCCATTCATAGATTCGAAGTCCAAAAGAAATATAATAAAATTCTATTAAAAAACAATAAAAATAGAAATATTTGCAAGATTTTTAAAGATGATATTGTAGTTCAGATAAAATTAAAAGAAGTTCGAAATCAATAAGGTTCTGCTCATATGGCAACCTGGTAAGACACTGAAAGCCACCAGCTCCCTCCAAAGAAGTGATACTGGTATTAGGAGAGCATCTCTACTTTTGTTCCTCATGGTACTGGACCATTTGTGCATCATGGTTCTCATTTTCTAAAAGTCCATTAAAGAGAAACAATATTTGTTTGAAATAATTGTAGAGAATTTTAATTTTTCATATTCCCAAGAAAAGAACAACCAGGACACCTTGTCAGCTTAAATTAAAAGCAAAAAGAGGAGTGTTACTATTACTGTTGATTGCTACTGACCAGCCAGAGGCTGGGATTCATGTCTTCATCAGCTTGGAGTAGCCTGAGGCACCACATTCTCTATCGGTTGTTCTCTACCATAGCGCATTTTACAGGAGTAAGACATAGTTGTTTAAAATGTTTCTACCTAAGATTTATAGTGATACTATTTATGAACCTGTGTATTTATAAATGATAAGTCAGGATGATCATTCAACAATACTGCTTATGGAATTCTCGGTGTTTCTTTTATTGAGCAAGGTCAACAATCCGGACACATTCTTGTGAACCTCACTAGCGGAAGCACACTTCAGTTTTATGTGCTGCCTGTCACAGCTTCTTAAGCTGTCCACTTGCTCCTCTCAGAGTTACCTGAGGAACTCTCAACGAGGAGCAAGTCTCCGGGACATCTTCATGATTGGTGACTGTTGGGGAAGACTTAGGCCACTGTGGGCAGCGTTGGCCATGGACACGTGGCCCTGACCTGTATAAGAAAGCAGGCTATAGAAAAGCTTGGACGTGCGGTAGCACATAGCCTTCCTCCAGGGCTCTGGCTTTGGTTCCTGCCTCGAACTACTGTTCTGTTTTTTCTCAGCGATGCCCTATGACCTGTATGTCAAATAAGCTCTTCCCTCTGCAAGTTGCTTTTGTTCATGATGTTTATTACAGAAGCATAAAAGCTGACTAGACCAGCTCCTTTCTTCCATGTCGCTCTGTTGTCTCTCGTTCTTTTTCGGCTCCTTTCCTCTTTTTCTGTTCTTTCCTTCTTTCATTTAACAAATGCTCTTTTGAACATTCACTGTGGCTACTGTGCCATGTGCTGGGCTATGGTTTTAATTTGATAGATACATTAAGCCTTTATAAATTCACACGCTCTGCATTGAACTGCATTCTGATTCCATGTCTTCAGTTCCTCCATCTAATTCTGTTTCCCTAGTCTTTCTTATGACAAATACTTTTTCCAGTTCTAATCCACACATCAAAATCTATATTTGCGTAGGCACATATACGTATATATTCCCAAAGAGGAAACAGATCGGAGAAAGGAAGCCCCGTCCCTCATGGGTACTTTAAGGTAATTATGTTGTTTCTGTCTCCTGCAGTCATGCTCAGACACGTTGACTTTGTCTAATTCGTTTGGTTATTATTATTTTTAAGTCTTTTAAGCCATATTTCCTTTCATATAGAAGTGAACGTGAGCTATTTAGTAAACCTGAAATGTTCAGGTCATCTAACTCGTTCATACCAGACTCAAGACAACAATTATGCCCATTCAAGCCTTTGTCTTTAGGGGAAAGTGAGAGAAACTTATGACCATTGACTTTGAAAATGACAATTAACCCTTTAATTCAAATACACCTGCAATGGTTTCTCTCATAATGAATAACTGACAACTTTGTTAGTTCCTAAGATGGGAATTTTGGTGATATTCAAAGAATAAAAGGATGGGTGCCAATTATTTTTTTAAAAATCAAAATATATTATTATGACTCTACTCTCCCATTCATTTTGTATTCCTTCAACATTTTCGTGGGGCTTAAACGGAGATATTTGTTTTCCTGACTTTGACCTATGAAAGAGATACTGAATACAAGTAGAGATATTTGTTTTCCTGACTTTGACCTATGAAATAGATACTGAATACAAGTAGAAAAGAATTCTTGTGAGAACCCTTATGGTGACAACTGCTGACTTCTGACCCAAAGAAGCAACTCTTCTCTTCTCTGCCCTCTGCTCTCAAAGCACTCATCTGATTTGATTGCTGTCTGTATGAACACACAATGACTCAGATGTCCTTGAACCCTACAGGAAATAGATGTTCAACTTGATGCATGGCCAAGAGAGAACAGCAGCAGCGTGAGGTCAGAGGGAAACTGGAGCATTCTTCCTGGAAGAACCTGCAGGAAGCATATGGGTCTCATAGGAGGCATCGGAAGGGAATAAAACTGCAACCATTAAGTCCTTCTCCCAAGTCCAGCTAGACACAAGCAGACACTGTAAACCCAGCATCCCAGCTTGCAGGATCCCATCAGGGTTAGAGGTGCCTGCTGGACCAAGGGAATGCAGGAGTGGGGTCCTCTCCCAAGTCTCACAAATGACTTGAGCCAAACGGCAGCCTCCATGGCGTCAAACCTAGAAAGCCCAAAGGCTGATGAGAAGATTCCTCAGCTGTTGGGCTCAGGTGAACAGATGTTGCTAGTGAGTGGATCATAGAAAAGAGAGGAAGGGTCATACCTCAAAACAGTGAAAATCAGATAGCACTCCTGAAAGCCGTTCTTAGCATCCATTTCCTGTTTCAGATTCTTAGTCAAAAGCAAGTCCCTGCTGAGGAAAGGGAAGGTTTGATATTTGCTCTCCCAACATATCAATTCTGGTTACTACCACGAAGAGGATACTCTATTTTCTAAATGGTGATTAAAAAGTGGCTATAAGATCAGAAGTTAGTAACTAATGTGTGGACTTCTTGAATTTTTCATTTAGAGTAAGATGAGAATACTTCCAAAGAGTAAAATATTAAAATGACCAGGGTGGACCTCTGTGGGCCAGCATGGTCTATACAGAGAGTCCCAGGGCAGCTGAGGCTGCATAGTAGATCTCATCTTCAAAAGCAACCAAAATATCTTTCAAAAAGTTAAAATACAAGTGAGTAACTACTATCAGTAAAGTAAGATCACATTTTAATGGCATTCTAGTCTGTGCAAGTCACTTCCTCTCACATGACCCCACTCCGAACAGTGACAACATTTCAGCTCGGTATAATCACTTCTTCCCCTGACATTGCTTCTACATATGCACCACCACCTACTTCTGAGAGGTGACTGAGCAGATCTCATTTGGGTGTTGCTGATGGGGGAGAGTCTTCTGTTTTGTGTTAATTTCATTGGTTAAATAAAGAGACTGCCTTGGCCCTTTAATAGCACAGAAAATTAGGTAGTCTTCTGTTTTGTGTTAATTTCATTGGTTAAATAAAGAGACTGCCTTGGCCCTTTAATAGAACAGAAAATTAGGTAGGCGGAGTAGACAGAACAGAATGCTGGGAGAAAGAAGCCTAGTCATGCCTTTTGCCTGGATAGTTTCCCTTCATAACGCTACATTTCTTTCCTATCCCTTCCTTCAGGCATGTCTAAAAGGTCACTATTAGTGAGGTCTTTTCTGATACCCTGTGTTAAAACGTTAATCCTGCCCTCACATTCTGTTTCTTTAGTTCCTTCTATGGTTTAGCCTTTTTTTTTCAACTAATGGATTTTGTTTGTCTGTTGTAGTCTACAAAACTGTAGCTTACACATCTGTTTCACTGAGTCCTTGCCCTCTAGACAATGCTTAGCACATACCAATGTTTCAATAGTATTTCCTGAATGAATGAACGCATACAATAAGCAGTTCAAACAATTATCATATCACTACCTCTTTTGTCACTCACCAGATATTAATTATATTGTTGATGATCCAGTAAATAGAAAAGTTATTTGGATCTTTAAGTACAAATTTTTCCCAAAGCTACTACTCCAACCCTCTGAGGCAAAGAGGTAAGGCAGACACATGTGTTAGTGCTCATTAGTTTAAAGAGCTACATCTCGTGTGGTTGGTGAGGTGGCTTGCTGGTAAGGGCACTTGACATCAAGCCTACCTGAACTCTACCCCATTTACACCATTAGACTCAATACTGGAAGAAGCGAACTTCAGGACTCCCTGAAGTTGCCCTCTGACCTCCACACGCAGGCTGTGGTGTGCATGACTGCAAACATACATAAGCTAAAAAAATCAAAAATATTAAAAATGATTTATTGAATTAACTAAGCAATAGTGATTTACTAGAGGTTAAAACTCAGACCAGCATTCTCAGAGGCATGCAATACAGCCATGTTTCAAAGTGACGTGTCACTTAGGGAGATTCCCAAGATTTCAAAGGGGCATAAGTGCTTGGCTACTATTGAGACCACATGGCTCTTAGCAAAATCTGTCTGTATACCAAAATATCACAACCGTTAGAAACTATTCTGTTCTAAGTTTAAATTTGCCTATCATATATTTATTTACTCTGATGTCCTAGGTGCCCAGAGAGCTATCTAGAGAAAAAGAACCACCACAGAAGTGGAGAAGACTAAATAACAAGGAACCAAGAATAGGGTAGGCAATTTCTACTATGTTTGTTGTCGTTAGTGGAACAGAGATGAAGCGTGGGTACTCAAGCTACAGTCCCTACAAGATATGGGCCCATTTTAGTATCAATTTATATGTATGTATGTATGTATGTATGTATGTATGTATGTATGTATGTATAATAAGGTTATCTAAAGTTAATTATATGAATTTTTAGAATTTGGGTGGGGCAAATCTTACAACTATATTATTTTTATACTGTCAATTCTTTGAATTTTGAGTTAAAGCATAAATAAAATCATATGACTAGCTTTCTGATGAAATTAGTTATGCACACTATATAAAAATCATACTTCCATTTCCACAGAGGAATTTGACTTGGTGTTCTCGGTCACAACTGCTGATCTACCACTCATTTATATTATCAAAGTTCAGTGAAATTGAATGGGGAAAACTTTTTCTTAAGAGTTACCATAGTAGATTGACTCCCAGAATTAGGGACGTGAGGGCAGTGGTTCCAGCCTGATCTGTTCTGTCCTGAAATAAAAGCATAATGTGAACAAGCTCATGTTTGATCTGAGCCAAGAACTTAGCATGGGGGGAAGGATGCCAGTCATCACTTGGGCCCGCATTCAATCTCAGACATCAAAGTGGAAAATTTACGTGCTCTGAAAGACCGAACTAAGATAAATGAAAACCTCTTTAGACATTGGTTTCAAAATTCCTTCGAGAGCACATTGCGTTTGGCTCGTGAAAGCAGAGTTCAATTTGTACTTTTGATTTTTTCCCCCAGTTCCACATTTTAAAAAATGTCCTTTCACCACTTCTCCGTGCAGAAGGCAACGGGCTCGCTTTGTCTCCCGACTGACCTATTCATTTCAGTTTAGTTACACCCTCTTAAGTCTGCCTCCACCTTTGGGCAGTCCCACGGAGCCCTCCTAGGGAGCTGGGAACGGATGTAAAATAGAGAATTCCCTTGCTGCGTGATGAAAGGTGTCCTTTATTAAAACAAGAACAGAATGCGTGGAAGATGTGAAAAACAACTTGTCTGCTAGGAACAGTTCCGTGGCTGGAAAAAGAAGAGCACATTTGTGCAATTACCGGTGCATTAAGCAGGAGATGAACAGCTGCTTGAACTCAGAGTCAGCAGGAGAACAGCTTTCCCATAGGGTCCAAGAGAGGAGGTGGGGCACCAAGCTGCCTGGGGGCTGTGGAGAGGTGAGGAGGGGCTAGCTGCAACACCATTCAAGCAAGAAACTTCAGCCAAGAACTATCTGGCATCCCCATCTAAAATCAGCTCCTCAGTTTGTAGGCTCAGTTGAAAATCCCTCTCGCCTCCATAACAATAACCTTTAAAACAACACTGTTTTCCCTTAAAGAAAGCAAATTTTAAGAACTCTCAGCCCTTTGGTTACACTGCTGTTAACAAAAGAGAGACAGAGTCAATTCCTTAGTGGACTTTTTTTTAGGGGGAGGAAGGGGGAGAGTTATGATTTAGGACAACAGTTCTCAACCCATGAGTCACGACAACTTTAGGAGGTTGAACGACCCTTTCACCATCAGAAAATAGACATTTGTATTGCAATTTGTAACAGTAGCAAAATTACAGTTGTGAAGTACCAATGAACATAATTTTATGGTTGGGGTCATCATAGCACGAGGAACTGTATTAAAGCATTGCAGAACTAGGAAGTCTGAGACCCCACCCATTTAGGATGATCACCGTCCCTTGGGAAGCCATAGATTTCTCTTGACTCCTAGTTAAGGCTCTAGACAAACGAAACCACCTCCACCACCAGGTACCGCCCTCTTTCTTGTGTCGCTGAGAAGCCTTCTATCTACCAAATTGGCATTCAGGAGCTTCAGAATTTAACCGCTGGAATGAAAGCAGACCCTTGCTTTAGCAACTAAGTGTTCTCAGTGCAAATCCTAACAGAAAAGCATTCCATTCTAATTACACTGGATGTCATAAATTAGACACAATAAATTTTATTGTGAAACCTCCTAGGAAGACATTCCTGAACAGATGAGGCAGAAAATGCCTGAATTATACTAAACAGGGCTAAAAGTTGATAGCTGTTGGACGGGCTGTCTATAAGGAATCTAGCTTTGTACAGGGGAAATACCAAACAGGCTGCATCACTCGGAAGAACATGGTTTCCTAAGTACCATGTCCAAAACCATTTGGGCTTGAACTTCACGAAGGTTATTATCACAGAGGATGGTGGCCAGCTGTTCTTCATTGCCACTGAGAGCAGTAATGAGGAAAGTGGAGCATTAAGATGGAATTGAAGGAATTCAGTCTTCCTGAAACTTTGAGCTGGTTAACAGCGGAAGGACCCCACACTGGAGAGTTATCGAATAAATGTTTTTATTCACTGATGAGGGGGAAAAAGGAATTTTGAGGACAGTTCAGATACAATTTCTTAACCAGCAACAGTAAATTTGATCATCATAAAGATTTCTCCCAATAAAAATAAAATCTGAATTACTGTAAGAAATACAGCTATGGAAAGCCAGCTACCTATACCATCTACAAGGGGTAGTTTATTTGGTCACACTATTGTGTCAAAGAATCTCAGAAAATGAAAACTTTTAGGATTCAGAAACGAACTCATTTCACACCACAGATGTAACAAACACATTCTAAGGACCATAGTAACTTCCCCATAAGCAACATAGCTAATAGTTATCTTTAGAAACACATAAATTAACAAAGAAAAGAAAAATACCAATACTTTAATCAAACAAGACATAATCATATCTCCTAGATAGGAATTTAGGAAGAGAGACAATTGGACATAAAAACAGCCTGAAGTACATAAGGGTTTCCATGGATGTTTGATTTGAGGGCTCTTTACACTGTAATTTTACAACTATATTTAAAAGCGAGTGGTGGTGTAGTAACTTCCAGGACCTTTGTAATAAACCTGCAGGAGGAGATATACTCATTCCCAGGCATTCACACACATAATCAATCCATCTTTGCAAGGCTTTTGAGCTCCATAAAACACTCCCTTTTATGTCTTCCATTCAAGTGGAATGAAAATTTCTATTGAATCTCATTCCAGACGCCCCATGAGACCAGAGGTACCTTTCAGGACTCGGTACTTCACAGAGTATGGCACCCTTGAATGTGAACACCTCAATAGACATGGGTCAGAAATGAGGGGTTACTGGGTTTCACCCTGACAGGTTTTCTTCTCTGAGACTATCACAATAGAGAACCACTTTCATCTGCAGTGATTCCCAATCTCTCTGATGTATCATATGGATTTTTATGAGCCTTAATTTCTCCAAGAAAAAGAAAATGAATATATATGTTTGTGTATGTATATGTGTGTGTGTGTGTGTGTATAATTTGCTAGTTATTTTAAACTATAAGCAAGAAAGAAATAGTAAAATTAGATTCATGAATAAGTACATCTAGACCTAAGCTCCCTGGGCTTTCAGTCCAATTGCTACAGCTCCCCTCACAGGCCTAAGTGGAGTGGTTTCTGCTGAGTCAGGAAGCCCCTTCATTTCTGTAGGACTTTTTCAGTTATTTTGTTTGAGGTACAAATTGCATGAGCGTTCAAGGGTTGAATAGAAGGTGGAACTAGAAAAGAAGTGACTGTTGTGTTCCCTTGTCCTTGTAAGGAACAGCTCCAAGGATCCATTGAATCAGCTGCCCAGTTCTCATCCCTAAAAATATTTCATACTAATGATTTTAATAAAAATATTCTCAAACAGTAGAAATTTTTTCTCTCTCTCTCTCTCTTCTCTCTCTCTCTCTCTCTCTCTCTCTCTCTCTCTCTCTCTCTCTCTCTCTCTCTGATGGAGGAGGGTCATCTGTCTATGTGTTACTTTCATTGCTTAATAAAGAAACTGCCTTGGCCCTTTGATAGGACCAAGAAAATTAGGTAGGCGGAGTAAACAGAACAGGATGCTGGCTAGAAGGCAGTGAGACAGACGTGATGCTTCTCCTACCCAAGATGGACGGTGGTTAGAATCTTTCCCGGTAAGGCACCACCTCATGGTGCTACACACATTAATAGAAATGGGTTAGCAAGATAAGAGAATTAGCCATTAAGAGGCTAGAACTAACGGGCCAAGCAGTGTTTAAAAGAATACAATTTGTGTGTTGTTATTGTGGGTGTAAAGCTAACCATGCGGGAGCTGAGCAGGACAAAAAGCAGGCCTGCCCACAGCTTCTTCTACCTCTCTCTCTCTCTCTCTCTCTCTCTCTCTCTCTCTCTGTGTGTGTGTGTGTGTGTGTGTGTGTGTCTCTGTCTCTCTCTCCCTCCCTCCCTTTCTCTCTGTGTGTAAGAGAAGGGTGGGGCACTGACGACCAAATTTTTTATTTATATATTTTAATTTTTTATTTATATATTTTAATTTTTTATTTATATATTTTTTTCAGATACTGCTATGAGTGTAGTCCTGGCATCCACTATTTAGCCCAGACTAGTCCCCAATCCATGGCAATCATTCTACCTTACCCTAAGATGCTGCTTAGGATGACAGATGGGAATGACCACACACAACTCTGAAAGACATTCTTATCCATTCTGAATACTGACAGTCAACTATCCTACAAAAGGGACACCATCGTGAAGCGATGAGATCAACCTTTTATATAGTGATTGCACCAAGCCAAGTATGAGAGGAAATCTCCCAGGCTGGAAAAATTTCATCATCATTCGCTGAGAATGTGAAATGTTGGCATAGCACTGTAAGGGTAGATTGGAAGACTCTTCCTTGCCCTTCAGAGCTGGTAGAATCGTGGACTCCTCCAGGAAATATTAAGAAGAAAGCAGAAGAAGAGCCACTGAACAGATGTCCCAGAGAGAAAGTTCTTGGCGGGAGTAGATACTTAAAAGGCCGCATGTGGAGACTTATGGGTAGGAGAAGGGTGGGTGGGATAGAGAACTAAGCTGAGGTAAGCAAGTCCAAAGGGTTGACCATAAAGCTTGGGAAATTTTGCTAAGGCAATTCAAAAAGGGATTTTGTAGCTAAATTTCAGATCAAGAAGAGGAACAAACATCATGCAATTTAGAGCTGCCAAGCAGGTGAGACAAGAATGGACTTCCATGCTTTTTACAAGGGAGGCCATATCTTGAGCACACCATCAGCCAGCAATCTGGTTTTGTAATTAAAATCATAAGCCTCTTCAGACTCATATTTGAAAGAATAGTAGACGTGTCAGTAAAGGCTGTGATATTTGACCCCCTTTCATCTATATAATGGAGCTATAAAAGTGTTTCTGGATTAGGACTACCAACATTAAACTTGAGAGGACGAAGCAGCTCAGATTTTCATGGCTCTGCTTAAATGGATGAAAGAACCCCAGCTCTCGCAGCACTGACTTTACGTCTCCAGTTTCTCAGGAAGAAGCAAGCACAAGCCAACCTTCTGCTGAGGGTAAGGGGAATTTCAGCTGGGAAACGTACAGTAATCAATAACGTATACTATTGTCTTTCCTTGCTCCTTAATACAGACCCAACGAAGCAGCAACAAATATTTTTTTTTCTTGAAGTGTGCTACATATGAAAGTAGATGTGGAGATAAACTCCTGGACCACTGAAACATTTCATCCCAGGCCCACCACTTACAAAATTCACCCCACTTCCTTCAGTGTTTGTGAGCCAGTCTGTGAGAGGAATTCTCAGGAGAAATAAATGGAGGCAGGTGTAAATCAAAGGAGGATAACACCTGTCCCTGCATCTGGCCAACAGACTTCACTTTAATGTGCTGTCTGCTGGGAACTTGAGGCGTCTCGTGTTACCCAAAGGCCTCAGTCTCCACTGGAGTAGGCAGAAAGGAATTCTGTGACCAGAAGATGTGAGGTTTGGTCCTCTGCCAAGAACAATAGCGAGCTGTACAAAAGGAAAAGTTCTGCGGAGACAAAAGCACTTCATCACAGAACAGCCCGCAGCTTTGCCGTTTGAAGAAATGAACCCCAAAGTAAAGTCACAACTGGATTAACAGCTGGCTGCTCCCCTTTTCCCTTCTAACATCGCTCTGGCCAGGCACTGCTTGTTGACATCAGAAAGGAGGGAACGCCTCTGCCAGCAGTAAGCAGTCTTCATTTGGGGGATGTTCTGGCTGGCCGCAGAAAAGCAACTTGGAAGATTTATGCCCCATCGCTTTCCATCCCCAGTTTTTTGTTTTTCCATTAAAGGGGGGAATTTAGAGCAAAGTTACCCATGTAACTCCAACCCAGTGCTGGAGAAGTCTTCGCTGACTTGCAAAATGTCAGCAGAATCGTGTGCCCAGTAGGAACAGAGGTGACGTCCACGAAACTTGTGCGAAGATTATTCTACATTGGATCTAGCGGTGGCTTTACCCACACAGAACATACCTACATTCGAATCATAGCAACAAGGACAAGCGGAGGAGGTGTTCTTTGCAAGTGAGAAAAGTTTATAAAGTCCTCGCCGAGCGAGGCGTTTATAAAATACACAGCCACAGAGGAACTCCCAAAGCCATCTGAAGAAACGGCAGTTATAAAGAGGCTAGAAGTTAAAGAGAAAATTGCTTCTACAAGTACTAATTCACGGGCCCTGAGTGTCTTAGGATGACTGAGATCAGGCTCACATGCCTCACACAACACGTGGTATCTGTAGGTCAGGAAGACAGCAGGCCTTGCCTTTCTCTCTTGAGCGCTGTAACCGGAGACAAAGCCACTCTTGCCCCAACTAAGGCATGGATAAAGTGTAACAATGTGGGAATGGTACCAGAAGATTAAAATTCCCAGTGAACCTAACGGGCTGAAATTGATCTGCGATGCAGCGAGAGAGGCAGAGGAGGTCAATTTTGCCCCATGAAGCTTCAGAGAGGCCCTGCAGAGACGGGTGGAGGGGGTCAGTGGAGCGGGAAGCAAAGCTGTGGGCGCCAACACCAAGCTCTTTCCTCCCCGACTTTGGCCGGATGTGGGTTCTGAACTATCCCAGATGGAATTTATTGGGTCAACAGTATGTGAAATGAGGACTCCCGAGCCCAAGGAAGAAGCGAGCACCCCAGGTGTCCAGTCCCAAATATGTTGGCAAGGAATTTAGACACAAAAGGGAAAAATCGTTTATTCATGGAAAACCCTCAATGGATTATTTTTTTTAAATGCCAAGGTATCATTTTTCTGTTGTTAACAGATACATGCAAAGTTTCACTGTTAGCCTAAGGGAGAAAAAAGATTCCACTTCATAAAAAATAGTTGTTGACTTAGAGTATTAAAGGCAGGGAGCACCCATGAAAGTGCCTGATCATGACTCTAACATAGAAGATTCATTTTTTTAGCGACATTCATTGCCTCTGAAACTCAGGAGAATATGTGAGCATTTTATTTCCTCCCAACACGTCACACACACACACACACACACACACACACACACACACACACACACACACTGACTCTGCAAATACACCATCCTAAGTCCTATAAAACCTTATGTTGAGTTATGAGTAGGTACCTGACGCATCTCATGCTTTTTATATTAACTCCGTCTGCGACAGAGGTTTACAGCAAAGGAACAATTAAACCAGTGAAGGCAAGACTCAATTCTCTCCCTCTCGGCACTTCCCAGCCTCGTTCTCACCCACTCTCCTGCCCAGCATCAATAGCCGCACAGAAGATACAGTACGTTTTCCAGGCAAAAATACAAAAAAAAAAGAAATTTGCAGTTTCTTTAAGGTAACATGAAGTACAGATTTGCAGTTGATACTAAGATTTTATTTTATTTATGATCTTGAGAATTCATGTGAGATCTGAACACCGATCCATCTCTCATATTTCTCTGCCACGGGAAAAACCGTATTGTAATTCCAGCACTGCACTGACTGTAGCCTGCCAGAAGTACCAAATCTATGTCTTTCCTGCCTGGCATCATATACATAAAAGGATGTTTTCTGAAAAGGCTGAAGACTTGGAGGAGAGATCATTTTCACTTAGTCCCAAACTTAGAATTTCTTTCTTTCAGAGCAAAATTTTATGACTTGTTCACTTCCAGTGTGTTTCTGAAAGATTTTATGTCACCCAAATGTCGCTTGTTACACATTACCTGTCTTTCATGTGGTGTAAGCTGCCTATTCAAAGCAAATGTAATTTACTGGGAGACCTAAGATCCCTGTAAATATTCTGGACTACTACTCACAGACTGTTGTCAAAAATGCTATTTTTTTTTGTCTAAATCTCTCCTCTACACACCAGAAACCAGTAGTAGCCATGTGTTTCACTGAGACAAACCCAGAGCTACAATATAAGGAGCATGCTCAAACTGCAGCATGCCTGTAGGCAACAATCTTCATGGTGGAAAAAAAAAGAAAAGAAAAAAAGTTACTTTGACTGTACTATCGATTTTATTTTCCAATGAAAATGTACTTTCCTCTCTGGAAAAACTAGGTCTAGATTTTCAAATATAAAAAACTTTCAGTTCAAAGTAAGGAGCAAATCCTCAGTAGGGGATGTCTGGGATCTGAAGGTAAATAAGACGGTGCCTTGATCCAAGCACACGGATTGGAAACTACTGTTGAATGCAATCGTGCTGTGAGCAGAACCTTTTAGACAGCCTTTTAATTTCTATGCCAAATGCTCTGAGAGCACAGAAGAAAGAGCAGTGATTTTCCAGTGTCATCAAGCCATGTCGAGGGAGACTCGTTTGCCCCATCCCTTAGAAACAAAGGTATCTTAACAAAGAGAAGGCAGCCCAGTAAATATGCCATTAGGAGCATGTGGGGTCTGGAGGAGTTATTTTGGCTAGGAACCCAAGATAATCACAACTGAAAGAAGGTCTTGATGCTTCTGTCTTTCATCCTTTCATAGACTATTTGCGTTTTCACTGAAGAAGGGAAATGTCAAAATGCATTTGAAATGATGCTACAAGAAGAAATAAAGAGGAACATGGTCTGTGACCGCATCCCTACCAGCACTGTGTAAAGCAAGAACTGTAGCCTGGTTGGCCCACCCAAGAAGGGCTGATTCCCCTCCACCCTGTACAGACAGTGCCCCCACTCATCTCCTTCACGGTCTTCTTAATACCCTGCATGTATTTGTGAAGGCAGGTGGTACCTACCTCCACCATCAGCATCCCTTCCTTACTGCAGCAGTTTTTCTGAGTCCCCCAGGAACACCTCATTGTTTTGGGGGGCATCTGCAAATGTTAATATTCCCTCAGGACAGCTAACTTCCCAGATCCTCCTGGTCTTTCTACTTAGTTAGACCTGCATACTAATACTGGTTTAATATTAATACTTGGAATATACCCAAGAGATGCCCAATCATACTACAAAAGCATTTGTTAAACTATGTTCATAGCAGCACTATTTGTAATAGCCAGAACCTGGGAACAACCTAGATGCCCTTCAATGGAAGAATGGATAAAGAAGGTATGGCACATATACACGTTAGAGTTCTATTCAGCGGTAAAAAACAATGACATCTTGAACTTTGAATGCAAATGGATAGAAATAGAAAACACTATCCTGAGTAAGATGACCCAGACCCAAAACAATGATTATGGTATGTATTCAATCATTAGTGAACTCTAGCCATAAACAAAGGACATTGAGCTTATAGTTCACAAGCCTAGAGAAGCCAAATAATAAAGCGAACCCAAAGAAAAACATATATTTATCCTCTTGGATACTGGAAGTAGACAAGATTGCTGGGCAAAAGTTGGGGGTGGAGTGGGAAGAAAGGGAGATGGGGAGAGAGAAGGGAGAAGGGGAGGATAGGAGAGAGCTTTGGGGAATGAGATGGTTGAGATGAAGGAAGGGTGGATGGGAGCAAGGAAGAAGATATCTTAATTAAGGGAGCCATTTTAGGGTTGGCTTGGCTCTAGAGGGGTTCCCATGTGTCCAAGGGGATGTTCCCAGCTAGGTCCTTGGGCAGCAGAGGAGAGGGTGTCTGAACTGGCTTTCTCCCATAGGCACACTGATGAATATCTTGGATGTCACTATAGAACCTTCATCTGGCGATGGATGGAGATAGAGACAGAGACCCACATTGGAGCTCTGAACTGAGCTCCCAAGGTCCAGATGAAGAGCAGAAGGAGGGAGAACATGAGCAAGGAAGTCAGGACCTCAAGGGGTGCATCCACCCTCAGAGACGATGAGACTGATCTAATGGGAGCTCACCAAGGCCAGCTGGACTGGGACTGAACAAGCATGGGATAAAACCGGACTCTCTGAATGTGGCTGACAATGAGGGCTGACTGAGAAGCCAATGATAATGGTGCTGGGTTTTGATTCTACTGCATGCACTGGCTTTTTGGGAGCCTAGTCTGTTTGGATGCACACCTTCCTAGACCTGGATGGAGTGGGGAGAGCCTTGGACTCCCCACAGGGCAGGGCACCCTGACTTCTCTTAGCACTGAAGAGGGAGGGAGAGGGGGAGAAATGGGAGGAGGTGGAAATTTTTAATAAACAAATAAATAAATACATAAATTCATTGCTGAAGCTACTTGAAACTAGATTCTTTCAGCTAATGTCAGGGCACAACACGGCATTCTATAGTGCTTCACCAGTCTCCCCTGCTACCCTGACACTAATGTTTGTATTAACCTAATTTTAACTGCACACTCATTTTGGAAATGAAAGATTCATAAAGTACCTTTTATACACTATATCTCTTTACCTGACCTTGGTGCTTGTAAACTGGATTGTTTTCAGGTCAATGTGAACTCAACAAGTCTTCAGATAGGACATAAAATTTACTGACCAGGAAAGCAATCTATCCATTTCAAACACGTTCTAGTTCACTCCAGATTAATTCAAGGTAATTTTTATGTATTCCTTCCCTGACCTTGGGTATACTTTTCTATCTGTCCTCTCTGGTAGAATTCCTGTAAGACTCTTAAAGGCTCCAAACTGTACAAGATATTGTTTCATTTAGAAGGATGAGAATTGCCAAAAGGTTTTGGGTCATCGAGGGCTAAAGAATAAATAAGGACCATGTGACCTAAGTAAGAATTTCCTAGGAAGTTGTTTCAGGTCAGTGAGCAGTGTGGGATCCATTCCAGGTTTAAATGCTTTGTCTCTTGTTTGCATTACCTTCAAAAAATGTGTTAAGTCCTGGTGAAGAAAATCAGAACACACGATTAAGCCAAGGAAGCATGTCCCTCAACCATGGCACCGGCTTTATGTAAAATTTAAGTTACTTAGCCAAAGAGAATAATCATACTATACCAATCAAGACAGCATGACATTTTCACAAACTTAAAGCTGTATGACTGTAATTACAAACACTAAGTTCTTATCATTGCCAAACACTTTCCACTCTGACCTCATTGCTTCTTGGTTGAAATTTCTGCAAATGTTTTCCCTTTGAGGATTAGGGGTTTCTCTGCCCAGAGGTGAGATGACTATTTAAAAAGATAATTTGAAGTCCTCTGAGCCTCTTTTAAAGTCATAAGCACAAGAGGCAATCATTCCTTTGACCTGTTAAAATGTCGAAGACTCTTTAACATTAAACACAAAGATATATGAATGAGGACCATCTGTAACATTTTAAGATAATCCAAAAGTATATAAATTTCAGGGGACGGAAGGTGAACATGCATGCTAAATTTTTGCTGAACAATGATCTTCAGCTCAGTAAGCGTTTTTAGAAATGAACCACTTAGCATGGTGTGTGTGTGTGTGTGTGTGTGTGTGTGTTTGAATAAGTATATGGTCACAAATATCAGGGTACATGGCAGAGGCCAGAGAACAAGGTTTGGGAGTCAAGTCTTTTCTTTCTTCTTCATATTGGTTCTAGAGATCGAACTTAGGTGATCACCCTTGTGAGTCCCTTATATCACTGAGCTATCTCACAGGCCCCATTTATAACTTAAGATGTTTCAATTAAATTATTGTTGCTATCCTTGCATGAGTGTGTGTAATGTATGCTGGTGAACATCTATGCCCATAGTACATGTATGGATGAGGACAGAGGATAACTCTATGGCATTTGTTCTCTCAACTTCTCCATAGATCCAGAGATTAAATTTGGGTTGCTAGGCTTTTATGCAGGAAGCATTCTTACCCATGGGACCATCTCTCCAGTGCCCCATTTATCACTTTTAAAAGGTGGCTTCACTAATTTTATTTTTAACCCAAGAACATTGCTGCCGAAATAAGCTTTCAAATTAATACAGAGAAGAGAGGTGCAAATTTTCTGAATGTGGCTGGAGCAGCCATCCACATGGTGATGAGGACAGTGTTTCCATGGAAATGAAGGTGAGCAATCCCTGCCAGGGTGCTTCATGTATTGAACATGTTCATTTCAGGTATTAAATGACGAGGCATGCTCACGCTGCACAGCACCACCACAGCTGTGTAAGGTTACATAAACAAAGAAGAAAATCAAGACAGAATGTTGGGTGGAAAAGATAAGGATATCAGATCAAGAGCTATTTTCTATCATGTTGTACTGATTAGCTTTTGTCAGCTTGGCTGAATCATGGGGAAGAGGGAAACTTCACTGACTTAATTGAGAAGATTCCTCCTACACATTAGCCTATAATCAAGACTGGAGTGACATTTTTTAAATAAATTGTCACTGTGGAAAGTCCCAGCCACTGTAGGCAGTGCCAACCCTGGGAAGGTGGTTCTGGGTTGTGTACAATGAAAGCTACCAACCATGGAGAGCAAACCAATATGCAATGCTCCCCCATGGCCTGTGCTTCAGTTCCTGACTCCAGGTTCCTGCTTGAGTGAGTCCCTGTCTTGATTTTCATCAGTGGTGGACTGTGATGGAGACATGTAAGGCAAATAAATCCTTTCCTCCAGTGACAGAAAAAAACTAATACTGTGTGAAAATGGCACACAGCAGACTTCAAATGAAAGCAAATCAGACTGGCAAGCACTGTTTCATACTGCAGTAAATTCCTTTTTCTCCATGTCAACAACGCTCACCTATTGTCATTTCTTTAAACTTATTCTCCCTTGTAAGAGGTAATATTATATGTGATTTTAATTTACATTTCCCTAATAATCAATGATGTTAACTATTAATGTATGGATTCATTTTCTCTGAGGTTTAGATCGTATATATTGAAATGTATTTGAATATATAGACTACACTAATAAGGCTTTTTGGCTTTCAAGTACTTCATTTTTTTTAGTAATTCATGATAATCTGTATATGACAAAAGAATTATGCCTATGAGGTATCAAATCAATAATTTTGGAAAAGAGAAAAGGAAATGCATCATGGGAGATAACACAATGGCTGGCAAAGACTCAGAGAATTGAATGACAACTAAGTTTCCAAAAATATCTATTTTACCGTCTCACCTTCTTAATATTTGTCAGAAATCAAGATTATAGCAAATAATAGTTTTCATTAAAGAGTATAAAGGGATTTATTTTATATTTGGCGTTAATATTTACTGTGGTTTTCTTGAGAAATCTCAAGGCTCATTGTATCTGAACTTAAATATGTTCCTTCCTTTGTCCGTTTGCTTTCTTTCCTCTTTTGTAAATACTTAATATCTCTATTGCTGACATCGTCAAATTTCACAGTGATATGTCATGTGGTGGAGTTCTTAAATCACTGTGTAAGCCAATCAATTGACCTTTGCAATCTGAAAACACAAATCTTTCATTTATATTTTTAATTGTCTAAATCCCTTATTCTGTAAATCCCAAAGTATGCCTGATGATCTTGACTACAAAGTCGAATCTGAGAAAGACTTTAAAAAGCTGATTAGATTATTTTTAAATATATGGATGTTAGAAAGATAACGGGTCATCCTGAATCTAATAAAGAGTGTCTATTTTAAAACCTAAGCAAATATCACATTCATTAATAAAATATTTCAAACATTCTTCTTGATATTGAGAATAGACAAAGGACATTTAGCAGTAATCTGATTCAACAGTGCTCTCAAAGCTCTGGGCAAAACAAAAAAGTGGGAATTAAAAAACCATCATGTGGATAGAAATAAGGAAATAGAAGCATGACTATCTATCTATGGCATAAGTATGTACATCAAAACTCCACAAGAGTTTCCAAAGCAACCACTAGTCTAACATATTTATCATGACACCTAACACAAATCAATATTAAAATGTCCAGTGTGTTTATCAACATTATCATGGATAAGTAGAAAATGAAATTCAAATTCTAGAAGCTCTCTAAATCAACATGTTTTCCCAATCATGCATAAGATTAAACTCTAAGTAAATAAATGCAATATATCTTCATTAGAAGTTAAAAAATATTACTGAATATATATATACAGAACTATAACCTGTGTCTTTGAATATTTAAATATTTCCAATGCAATATAGAGAAAAGAAAATGTAGACTAAAAGTGCAAGACATCAGGTTGATTTCACTGTGGCAAGTAAGGCAATGTGGTAGATATGAAATGTTTGAAAAAATGTCACTTAGTTCAACCCTAATCAGGTCAGGGAAAATGAGAAACCAGCAGGCTCGGGTCCTATGCGCGAATTTATAGGTTGTATTTAGAATTCCTGTTGTGTACTTTGCTGGCAGTGCTATTACAAGCATGCAGAGTATGAATCCTATGATCCTGACCAGGAGGATGCCTCACCTTTAATAGGCAGGCCGCACACACGCTGGCCTACCCCAGTGAGCACGCAACAGTGGGGTCCGGATGGCCAGGAATGCACACCTTTAATGTGGTGGAACACTGCAGGCTTCCTCCGAGAACTGATACAGAGGAGACTCTGGAAACTATTTCTAGTGGAATGGGCCACCTGTGCAATGTGAAACTCGTCCCTTATCAAATAGCAAAATGGAAAATTCTTAGAAGGTGACAGGATATTTTATAGAACCATGTGTTGACACATTTCACAAAGGGTTTTCTTTATATATCTTCTTTTCCTGTTTTTGAGATGGAGAGAGAGAGAGAAAGAGGGAGAGGGAGACAGAGTGATTGGTGTGAACATGTGTGTCTGCTTTCAGTTTCTGCTCAGCTCAGACTTCAGAGCCTCTCCAGCTTCCTTCCCGACCTCCTGTTGACAGCGTCATCATTGTTCCCGAGACTGTGGTTAGGACTCGTGATGGCTGTGTGACACACCCTCCCGGGGGATGGTTGTGCATTTTGCAGTGTGTTTGTTTCACTTCAGCAAACACGGCCAAGTAGGGCTGCAAACCACAGTGGACCATTACCTGAAAGTGTTGACTTTCAAAAACAGGGATGGGGAAAGAAAAGCTTTTTTTGCCCTTAATAGCTCAGCTAATAAGCTAAACCCAACAAACAGAAGACTGTATATAAATAAGTCAAATGCATTTTCTGGAGAGAAAATAGAGGTAAAAAATCTAAAGACTGCTAGCAAGCTTAAGAAATTTCTAGTTCAAGGAGCCCAATAGCTATCTTGAGTGAATTATGGCTCTCTGTGGCTATTTGCATTCACCACACCCAGAAGGTCTTTTTCATTGGCTGAAACCATACTTTATATCAAAATGAAATCTTGCCTAATTGAAATACTCCCCTCCACAACATCTCTTTCCATTTGTAGGTGTGGTGTAGATGTGGTGTCATGAACAATATGATAGGAACAATCCTTAAGTTGGAATTACTAGAAAAATTACTTTTCTGGTCAGAAATGACAGTCCCAGTGGGCAAACTACCCTGCTTACTTTATCCCTCATATGTCTAGAACAAAGTCCTGACAGCTCCAGGGGAATCAGCTAACTTTAGAAGGCATCCTCCAAAGTCTAAGGAGAGAATATGGAAGGCTTCTCTGTCAGACACCAGGGGCAGACTGATGGACCTGACCTCACAGGATTACTATTTTGCTAGATATAAAAAAAATTTTGCTAGATATAAACAAAATCACAGAAAAATATTTACAACTTTCCTGGAAGACAAAAAGCTCAATACCCGTAGTCTATAATTATATTTTTCAAAGTCAGTTTCTTAGAAAACAAACAAACCCATATCACAATGGAAAATACAAGAGGTTCTCAAGTATAAGTCAGCCTTTTAAAATCAGTATTAAAAATAAAATGTAAAGAATTAGATGAAATTTTAGACCATCAGATTAGCAATGATGAAAACTAGAAAGATAGCATCCAGTTAGAATAAAGGTGTGTTACAGTCTCGTTTGTCCACAAACATGTTATCTTTGTATATTGCTATAAAATACGTAAAAAAGCCTAAGCCGTACAATTAATAGTGAGACAAAGGGACTTTTCAGGAGATGGTGACTAATGGATTAACACCTTAGAGATATAAGAGTGTTGTGTATTTGCATCGACGTCACGGGTTACTCATGTCAAGAAAGATGGGTCCTTGAACGGGGTAGCAAGAACTACAAGTTCTCCAGTGACTAGTATTTGCTTATGCAGCAACAGGATAATTGCTGTGGGTGAACAGGAAATAGAAACTAGGCCCATGAAATGGGATTTGGTGAATAAGTATTCAGGGTAGTAGAACAATAGTACAAAACTGACTTTAAGTTTTAGCTCCTTGTATTTATTCTAGAACTACATTCTGCTCAACTTTCCCCTTTTCCCTCTCCCTTTCTCCCCTCCTTGCTGCCCTTTCTTTCTCTTAGTCTTCCTCCCTCTGTCTCTGTCTCTGTCTCTGTCTCTCTCTCTCTCTCTCCCCCTCTCTCTCCCTTCATTCTTTCCTTCCTTTTCTTTTCTTTCCCTTCTTCCTTTCTTTGACAAGATCTTGCACCTCTGTAACTGGTCTCAAAGCTTCAGTTCTCGTATTTCAGCCTCCCGAGTTCTGGCCCCTTCTGGCCTAGCTATTCACGCTGCTCTTGAAAGCATTCTATGTCCCCTGGACTATTCATCTTCTTCAGATGTTAGGCTTTTCCAGATTAGCTTCTCAATCATTTGTTCAGGCACTAGGAAAGAAATAAAAATTCTTATTTTATTATTAAAACACTTTGCATTTTATTATAACTGAATTTATGTGTCTATTTCAAGAAATTAACATACTATTTTCTGTTTTAAGTCAAATTTTATGGTTTTCAAAGACATTTTTAGAATTTTTCTCATGAAAGTCTCATGCATTTCTTGCTGCTATGCTAGATGTTTTGAATATGTTTCTACTCCACTTAAAATGGATGTTTTCAAATGGAATAAAAATGTAGATTTACACGTGAGTTTTATTACATTCTCTCAGAATGCAGTACTTCTTCTAACACCCCTATAACGTGTAGTTGACTATCTTTTAATTTATACTTAAACAATCAAACTATTAAAATGATAATTTCCCTCCATTTCCTGCCATCTTTATACCTTCCTCTGCTTTCTTCCTTCCTAGTGGATTGGAAAGTTGCAAAATAATTGTGGTGATAGTTAAATTCCCGTTTTGTTCTTCTTTTAATAGTTTTCAATGACCAACTTTCTTTTTTTCAATTTTTTTCTTTTCTTTCTTTCCTTTTTTTGTTTTTTTTTGTTTGTTTATTTGTTTGTTTTTCAAGACGGAGTTTCTCTGCGTAGCAGCTCTAGCTATCCTGGAACTCATTTTGTAGACCAGGCTGGCCTTGAACTCACAGAGATCCACCTGCCTCTGCCTCCCAAGTGCTGGGATGAAAGGTATACTCTATCAGTGCCCTGGTTGATATTTTCATAAACTGCTTTTCTTCTAGCATGATGATTTATGTAAGTAGATACTGATCTCCTCAACCAGGAGCTTTTCCATATTCCCCAATGACGTGGAAGAAAGTACTCGTCCTGATATCCTGATGCAATATTGTACTAAAGTTAAAATAGATGATGACCATAAAGAGCATGTTATTTGTATCCTTTCAATGATGCAACACTGTGTTTAAATGCCATGGGATCTCCTAAAATTCCAAATGATTTGCTTCAATGACACTGTAATGAAGCCAATGAGGCTTGTAAGATTTACCCAAGTAAGAATAAAAATCAACAGTAACAATGTTACCTAGCAGCGAGTCCCCATAAGTCTTGGTTTATTCCTTTACTATACGGTGATCTATTTCCGATGGATACTCCATGCTACAGATTAATTCTATGCTTAGGATAGTAAGAAATGCCCTGGACAGAAATACACTATTGAAGTGATACTGATCTCTTCCTTTCCAATTATCTTAGTAGCTGCCAACAATAAATATAAAGGAGAGCACCTTCTTGCCAGTACTCAATCCTGGCATACCTGGACATATTTATAAACTACTCTGAACAATGAAGAAACTTGGCAAGGCACCAAGACATTGTGTGGCATAGCCAAGAATGCGAACCTGGACCGCGTCCATTGTGGTTTGCACTTTGGAGTAATTTGTACAATTTGGAAAGCAGGTTATAAAACTCTGGAACAGGTTATCCAAGGTAACTCTTGTGTCCAAGGGGAAACGGTAAGAATAAATATGTGCTCCTGGGAGCTCAGGTGCTGTCAGTTATTAAAGCTAAAGAGACTAACAACGGTTTATTCCACAGTATTTTCTGTGCTTTGTTGTATTTCATACGGTTGTATAAATGGGTGCTGATAAACCTGTGTACAATAAATACTATGATATATGCAAATAAAATTCTTTATTTATATATGCTCAAATAATATCCAGCTAATAATATGCTAATAGTTGAGGTCAAAGACTAAAGAGCAATTCTGCCTCATGCAAAAACCTTGTTTTATTTAGAGCACTAATTACTCATATTTAGACTCTGCCATGAGAAAGTGCAGTTCAAAAAGCACCAAATGCACAGAATTTAAATGAGAGATGGAATTTTAAATGAATACATTCACAATTGTGTCAACGTGAGACTGGCATTTGTCACCTGGGTTCCCAAGACCTACTTATTATGAGGTGGTGGGTGTTCTCATTTATAATCATCTATCGCGATGCTATTGAAAGGCTGAGGCAAGGTTAACAGGCAGGCTAAAAACAGTACAAGTTAAAGGGTCAGTTAAGGAGTTCCATAAAAAGGGCTTTCTAAAGGGTCATATCTGCGCTCTAAGTTTGTTTCCTCCTGTGTCTTTTTTTAACCTTTTCAGAGGCACTTCAGATATGTAAATCCTTGGGATTCCATCCTAATGAGGCTACATCTTCCAGGAGCAAATCTGAGCCAGGAATACTTGAAAGTGTATTAGTCATTTCAGTACCGGTCACTGGTCACATGTTTACCTTCCATAGAAACCATGGTAAGGCCTCAGCAAAGGAATCACATCATTCTTCCTTGCAAAATAAAATGATGCCCTTGGCATTTTCATAGCACTCAAAGCCATCCGTTAGAAACTTGGAGGAAGTGGACAGTTAACCAGAGCTGTGCTCCTGAGTATGGGAGGTTAGAAAGAGATGGCGAGAACAAATACAAGCCTCTACTAACCCTCAAATCTCATCCTATGTCACTGAACTTAACTATTGCTGAGTTTAATTCTACAAGTTTCTTTTTTCTTTCTTTTCATTGTTGAAATATAATAAATCAAAGTTCTCGCAAGTATAAATGAGCAATCATAACTCAAAGTAAGATGCTCAACTGTCAGGAGTGTCTTGTGTCTCACAGGGAAAAGCACTGGTGAGTGGCTAGCTTCCATTACCATCATAGAAGAGTCCCTAGTACTCTAGAATGAAGAAAAGCTAGCACATTTCTGTGGCTGACCCTTTCTAAAGAAAGAGCAGCATGTACTTCATAACAGCTCCTTTTCCCTTCTGTCTTTTCCAGCAATCATAATTCCATTTGTTCTAACAGTTTGGCAGTTTCGCCACCTAAAGAATGCTGAAAGACGTCACAGAATTTGAAGCCCAGGAAGTATATTTACTCAAAACTAAAAGGTACTCCTGGCCTTTCATTTCTTCCCAGGAGAAGTGGAAGTGCACATTTCTGCTCCCAGCTGAGAACAGTGTTGGTGAATGCGGGATGGAGAAGGGGCCGTGGTAAAGACAGAGAACTGCAAAGGTACTGGAATGGCAAGACATTTTTGGAGGTTTCAGAAGAACGATGATAAGAGTTTGAAAGGGTTCTTCAAATTTGTTTTAATAATGTTGATCACCAGTCCATTTTTTAAAAATTAGAGGAAGGAAATAAGGCAGAAATTGAAAATGTCAAAGAAGTAATCAAATTGGGAGTTCCAAATAGAATTATTAACTAAATTATGTATTGTTCAGAAACTGACACTGGGTTCTCTTCCTTAAAAAATTTGAACTTTCATTTGAAACCATGGAAAATGTCTATAGTTTTCATCTTCATTTCTAGTTTGCTATGATAATCTTCTATTTTCTTGCATATGTGTGCATGTATGATGCGTGGATGTAGACATGGGAGTGTCTACGTGTGTGTGAACACATACCTTCTATGTCATTGTGCCAGGGTCCCGGGCTGGTCACCGCTGTGAATGCTAGGTGATCTGGCCTGTAGCCCTCAAGGGTTTCTCCTGTCTTCCACCCCTCATCTCACCACAGAAGCTCTGGACTACAGACACTAGCTATAGTGTCCACTTTTACATGGGCCCTGGGGAGGCAAACCCAGTTTCTTACACTGCAAGGCAAGAACTTGAATCAGCACTTGAACATCTCCCTACCTCTATATTTTTCTTTATCATTCAAACAACTGACGACTCATCTGCCTTGACATTCTAGAAGGATGGGTAGGCAAACATCTCTGATTGGCTTCGGAGTACCATGAAGCAAGAATTGCAGACTAGTATGGAAACTGTAGATAAAAATTTTTATCTTGGGGATGTTTCTCACTTAAGGGACCCTAGAGAGAAAAAGAACTCCTTTGGAATGAGGGTGGTAACTGAAGAGGACTGTCACACTGCCTAGCCCTTCCCTGAGGTCCCAAAGGCCAAATCAAGGTCATTTAGAGGGAAAGGAGACCAAGAACAAGCTTCCCACCATACCTGGTAGACTTGGAATGAAAGTCAGTGAGCATATACAGAAGTCTCAATGAACAAGCAATGAAGGAGATTCTAGCATGAGTGAGGAATAATTTGAAAAACAATTCCCAAAATGGAGGTTATGAGGGGCAAGTGAACTGGGTAGAGCAGAAGAGAGCTCACCTTAACATTTCTTCATTTTTTTTCCATTTAGTTCTGCATAATAGTTGATTTGATAGTTTGAATGTAATTGGCCCTCCAAAGCTCATAGAGAATGGCACTATTAGGAGATGTGGACTTGTTGAAGTGGGTGTAGCCTGTTGGAGGAAGCGTGCCACTGTGGGGCTGGGCTTTCAGGTATCTTTTGCTCAAGCTTCTCTCCATGTGACAGACAGACCATTTCCTGTTACCTTCAAGATGTAGAACTTTGAGCTACTTCTCCAGCACCAGGTCTGTCTGCATACAGTCATGCTCACTTCCATGATGATAATGGACTGAACCTTTGAAACTGTAAATGAGCCACCTCAAATAAATGTTTTCCTTTATAAGAGTTGCCATATTCATAGTGTCTCTTCACAGAAATAGAAACCCTAATTCAGACAGCTGGGATTCCTCACTTAAAGATCACAATCACAGGGAATTGGTTTAAAATGCAACCTAAATGCCCCTTGACTGAAGAATGGATAAGGAAAACGTGGTTCATTTATACAATGGAGTACTACACAGCAGGAAAAAATAATGACATCTTGAATTTTGCAGGCAAATGGATGGAGCTATAAAACATCATTTTGAGTGAGGTAACCCAGACACAGAAAGACAATTCTCACATGTACTCACTCACAGGTGGTTTTTAAACATAAATAAAGAAAACCAGCCCAATCACAATCCCAGAGAACCTAGACAATAATGATGACCCTAAGAGAGACATACATAGATCTAATCTACATGGGAAGTAGAAAAAGACAAGATCTCCTGAGTAAATTGGGAGCATGGGAACCTTGGGAGAGGGTTGAAGGGGAGAGGAAAGGCAGGGAGGGAAGCAGAGAAAAATGAATGTAGAGCTCAATAAAAATCAATAAAAATAGATGCAACCTTCTCAATGCCAAGAAACAGCCTACATTCCAGTAGTCAGGGGAATTTCCCAAGATATGCCCTGTGGAGACATGTACAACATAAGCCAGAGTCTGCTCTTCTCTCTTCTTCGTCTTCTCCTTTAGGTTCTAGCTTTAAAAAAAATCGCACAAAGCATGATCTTCTGTCTTTAATTCAAATTCCAGTTGTCCTTGTTAACGAATGTGAGTTTGGAATAATGACATCCAATAGTTAATCTAATGGCTTCTTACCCAGATAGACCTGGAAAATCTAGTTCTGATTCTAAACAGATGACTCAAGGCCTCTGTGACATGACATCTAATCTACTGAGGGAGAGGAACAATGATATTCTTCCCATAGGGATGGGATGACCATTAAGCAAAGACCAATAAACAAATATATAGCACAGGAAGTAGCATATCTTAATTCATCAATTATTATTGTTATGGAATTCAGTTGTAATTTTGAATGGAGGAATTGGCAGTTAGAACAAACAACAACGAAGAATACTCTCCTGCATCCTACCTCCCTATTTTTTTGTAGTTTTATTGCTCTCAGAAAACCATAAATATTTAATCATTAGAACTTTCATAATTCTAAACGGTTTATATTTAATCATGAAATATGAATGTGGTTTTACCCCAGTGGAACATAATTAAAATTCATTTTATAAACACATTTTTTGTTGTTGTTTAAGGCTTAATAAAAATTTTCCCTATGTTATAAATCTCACCTTAGAATCTCACATTCCAATTTTCACAAACCAATCAAAAAGCAATTATCCACAACAGCCAATCAGCAAAATGAACCAAAATGAGTCATCTGTCTCCCACTTATAAGCAGATGATGGATGATTGACTCTAAGGAAATTCTTCAATTTATTTTTATCTTTCTGTTATATGACAAAGAAATTAACAACCAAATTTAGAGCTCAGAGCTCTGTAAACCCATTATTATTAAAAAATATTTTTTAAAGACCTAAAGCCTATTAAGGATCCCAATAAACTTCTGCAGGCATGTAGAAGTATTTTGCTAATAGTCACTAGATAAAAACAACAGTCTATTGATATTGCTCATATTTTTCATCCATAGTTAACAGCTACTGATCAACTATTTTAAAATGTCATCTCTGGTTTCTTAGATTCTTTTTAAAATTCATATCTGCCCAATCGGGATGACATGAAAAGACTATTTCTGTCTTGTTTTATATGGACCAGATTTTCTGGCCCATGGACGAGACTCTGGCTTGTAATGTAACGAATCACAGATATAAAGGTGGCTAGCTTGGTCCAGATGACGTGCTCCACATATAAAACAAAGGAAGAAAGTAGCAGTGGGGGGATATGTATGTTAGAGGTTGGAAACATCATGGACTTGCTGGATTAACTGCTGTTATAATAATCTTTCTAAGCATCTGGGACTAGCCCACACATCTTTCTCTTTAGGCAAAGGTGGGCAGGTAGGATTACAAAGACCTACCCTTCTCTCCTTACTCAGAATTACTGAGCACCTCTTTGGAAGCAAACACCATTTAGTTAATTTTCTGCATTCCTTTAAGTAATGCCCAGAACAATCACACAAGATCAAGCCCCTCAGCACAACTGTTTTACATATAAGGCCATTAAGACTTAGTGAAGTTTAATGACTTCAGAGGATCAGGAAGCTAGCAGCAAGCCAGCTGTGGCAGCAATCTTGCCCAGTTCTGCCTGTGGTTGCTTTCTACGCATGAATCTGTATACTCTGCTTGGCTGTCAACTGGCCATGCTGCATATGAAACTCATTTTGAAATTTTCCAGTATTTCAATAGTTTGGTATCCAGCCAATCTACTTACTACTCTATTTCATCATTCAACAAATGTGTTTATTAAGAGCCTCTTATTTGTCAATTACCATGTTAGACCTTGGGGAACCAAGACTGAGCAGCGGATAGAAGAACCCTGTCCTTGCTGCAGCATGTACTGGGAGAAGACAAGACAGACAACTAGAAAAGAGTGGGACTGTGTTGCTTCCTCCATACTGAGACAGTCCAGTGACTATCAGGCACATAATGGTGCTGGGTGTGCTCAACGGTGATGGTCCCAAACGTGCACACAATCTTCTTTTCTTAGACACTAGACCAAGTATGATACTGGGATATCATAAAGGTAGTCCTTTTTCTCACAGACAAAATGTAGCTGAGAAGAGTGAAATGGGAGAAAACAGCTTTGTAGTTGAAATATAAATGGCTAATGGGATCATAGTGCAGGAGGCCTGGATTTCACAAATGGGAACGGAGAGTTCCCCCCAACAGTGAACCCCTTTATTCCAGGTAATCACAAGAGAGATGATATTTAGTGTAAATATCAAATGTTATACTTTCCCTTCCTATCTGGCCAGCCTGTGTGCTCACTGCTTTAAAGAGTTGAATAAGACAATGTTAAATGATGCGTCTGTCTAGTGATCTATCAGTCACTTCATTAGTCATAATGTTAATGTTTTCAAAATTGATAAAAATCAATGCATTTACTACGATTTCCCTTAAATCTCTATAACCCTAATTTCTGATATGAAAAGTGACTTCCATTCTATTTAAATATATCCCTATGAAATTATTTCTGGAAGTTATAGAATGTCAGCGTGTTAGCATCCAGGTTGTCTTAGCCTTCAAGGCTTCATATCCTTAAACAAAGGTGTTCATAGGAATTTTATTAATATTACTTAAGTTTAAAAAAAGCCTTCAGACTACCAAGGCCACAACAATATAGATTGTTGGTTGACCCCCAGTGGATGCTAAGCAATATTTGGGGACATTACAATACAGAGCTGCTATTAACATGTGAAGGAAAGTCAGAAATAGTGATCAACAGCCCACAGTGGTCAGGACATTATGCATAGCCGCATATTATGTTCCAAAGTGTCAGCGGGGTTGACTGTAAGCCACCCTAGCTGAGATGATACATGCTGGTTTGAAGGGGAGCCATTGTCCTAGAATATGGAAAATGCATAGCAGAACTCTTTCTGGATTTCCTCAGGTTTATGATTTGGAAATGCAGGCCCCCTCCCTGCCATTGACAATGCCCTTTTCTTTCTGTTTGGCCTCTGCACACATGTTCTTGCTGTCTGTTCTTCCTCTTCCCTTCCTGTTCCTCAGAGAACTAAGCTGACTAGGTCTAGAGGGATCTAGAATAAGCACTAGAAATATAAACACTTCTTCTGGGTTTCCAGACTAAGATACATCAAAAGCTGGGTAGGCTCTACCCAGGGTAGGGGTGTTGTAATCAGCCTCATTCCCACAGATGCACAGGAGCACACAAGACTCTGGGGCGGGGTATCTGACTGCGTTTTTTCCTTACTCACCTTCTAGCCTTGACCACATAATATCAATGAGCCCTGACTTGACCACCTTCAACAGGGAAAATAGGAAACCTGTCTTGAGGATTAGTATGAGAATTTAAAGAGCTGGGGTATTTAAAGTGCCTGGTACACAGTAAACCCAGGATTCAACTATTACTATTCAATTTTGCCTGGTGTGGTACCACTGTGCCTTATAGAATGGAATTGATTTCTGTCTCCCTTGTAGAGAACAAATTTCTCTTGCTCTGTGTGTGTGTGTGTGTGTGTGTGTGTGTGTGTGTGTGTTTATCTGAATCTTCAGATTCTCTTGGGAAAATCATAGGTTCTAGATTTTTCTGTGTACCTTGTGATCCTAAGACTTTCTATAAATTCTGATTCAACTCCAAGTCTTCCATTGATAAAGGAAGTTTGCCTGTGATGGTAATGTCTTTGGCCCTCAGCCATTCACACAAATGTGCTACAAGCCAATATCATCAAAAACTAATGCTCAATTCTTAGAATTTCAAGTTTTACCTTTATATCCAAGTCTAAGAGATTTTACTTCATGAGCCTCTTAATTGGTTTACTTAAGTTTATTATAAGCATTTCACCTCAAGGAAATAAGTAAAAATAACTAATAAATGCAGCTTCTGAAACTATATATTTTCTTCATAGACTCACAGAACGTTTAGGGATTTCTTAGAGCATCAAAATGAAGCCATTCGCGTGAGTGTGCAGTCATAGTAAAGCCAGCGGGGTATTCTCCCTGAAAAATAACCAAATGTTCAAAGTAAAAATTATAGACTCAAACATCTTATTCTCAATTTTGTTATCAAAGTTGAGTAATTTTCAAAAGCACTACCTCCAAATTACTCTAGCTATTAACAAGTTAATGTCAAGTGCCAAATTAAACACTAGAAACAAGTAATTATAACAAAGGACTTATTAATCAAGAACCTGAAATAATAATATACCAGAAAAGCCATTCAATGAACTGGATAAAAGACAGAGAATCAGCAAATTAATTAATTTTTCCTTTAAAACTAACAACAAAAGTCACAAACACCAATTAACAAAACAGCTACAACACATAATGTATTTTACAAAGAAAGTGGAGGAAAAGATCAGGAAAAAATAAATAAACAACCCTTTCTTTTCTTGTACAGTTGACTTCCAGTGATCTGATGTTTTGTGATAGGCACATTGATAGCATCCTCTACCAGTATCAAGGGTCAACAAGTCAGTCTAGTCCCAGCTAAGTCTCTGGTGTATGTCATTCACAGCAGTTTGGTGTCTCTGTTAAAAATCTCAACTGGTAGAAGTGTCTCTGTTATCATATAGTGAGACTGAATATATGCTTGTCTTACAATTCATCAACTCCAGCGCAGAATATTTTCCACTGGAATAAATATGTGCACAATAATCCTTGAAACAGATCACCTCTGGGCCTTTATTCATCTTTTTCTCAAACTGCAAGCAATCCAAATACCCACTAACAATAGAAAAGACAAATGCATCATTATTTGGACACTTGGAAAGTTGTGCAAAAATGAGCTATTTCAAACTTCTGCTTCATGCCAAAATATGGACAAAATTCATCACATGACAATGAAAAAATAGATGTACATGAATGAATGTGCATTCCTGAGAGGGTCACTTCATGGACATTCTTTAGATATGATGAAGTTCCTGAGAAAAGTGGTTGTCTTAGAAAGGAGATAGTGAAAGCAGCTTGTACCAAGGCACTTTTGGGGAATCGATAATAATCTTTCTATAGAATAGACTCAGAGAGGCACATCTACTTTATGAAAGTGTACTAAATTGTACACTTAAAAATGTGCACTGTATCCTGGCATTCTATGCTCTCTCAAAATAAAACATTACATTTGCCTCATAGTCTGCAAAAATCAAGTGATATAGGATACAAATTTAATAAGCATTATACAGCTCTATTTTGTCCTCACACTAATTAGTGACTAAAATTAAAATGTTACATAAAGCAGGAGCCAGTGCTGTCAGTGGAAATAGTGATCACTTTAGAGGAGAGAAGAAGTTGGTTGACCCTGAAACCGTAACACTAGAATCCTGGTATCTATTATTGAGTAAAATCATAACCTCATTTTTTAGTTTGAAAAATATTTAACAAGAAACACAGAACAGAGGTAGTGTTTTCTCTCCCTCTTTCTCCTTGTTCTCTGTTCAGAGCTGAGACTCTCTCTTTACATTTCTCTCTCAAGAGTCCCTGGGGAAACAAAAAAAAAAGAGTCCCTAGGAATATTTTTGGCATACTTTACTGTTTGAGTCATCCCATTCCTATGTAAATTATGCAGAAAGTCACCATCTCTGATTTTGTGCCCGCCCCCCAATATTTAAAAGAATGACTATCACACAGTAGGCTCCAAATGAATATATATTAAGCAACATGATACAGGGACATGAATACCTATGAATGGCACAAGAAGAGTTGGCATATAGGACCAGCCATGGAAACCCAGGTGGCACCCACGATCTGACTTCTGACCCAGTTCCTGTGTTATAGAACGGTATTTGACATGGTTTAGTTTAGGTCTGCGAAGTTCCATGGCAATTGTTTCAAGGTCACCAATTTCTGAAGACTTGACATTTTTCATATGGTTGCTCTTACACTTGTCTTAATGAAATGGCAACATCACAAATCCTTTCTAAAATGAAGTGGAAATGAAGGTGAATAATAAATAACTAATGAGGGGACCATAGTCCAACTAATTAGATCACAAAATCAGAAAGTTCATGTTAATAAGAAGCAAGTGTCATCTTGTTTTGCATTTATTCATAATCAGGAAAATGGTGACAGGAAATCCTTGTGTCATAAAAAAAAAACCTTCTCTGATAGTCAATGAGCCATAACCGCTATAAATAATTTAAATTCTATCACATAAGAAAGCAAAGATTTTAACTGAGTTTTACCAGCTAAGCATGGGGCACTTAGCTATCCCCACAGCAGATGGGTCCTGTCAGACCACACACATTCCAGTTTTAAGACAGACTCTCAGATGACAGGAACCAGAGAACGCATGCAAATCAACGAGCCCAGCACACCTTACTTAAAGAGAGTGTTTGACAATCAGTAGAGAGACAGTGTTGAAGCTTCATTTTTGGGGAAGCTCAGGGTTTTAATTAGTCAAACGTCACGATTTTCTAAATAGATTTTTCAAAATAAGTAACCCTTTTTAAAAGTCTATTTTTTTTGAGGGAAGCAGGAACTGCTTTATTTTTTTTATTGATTTTTTAAAATTTATTTATTTATTAAAGATTTCTGCCTCCTCCCCGCCACCGCCTCTCATTTCCCTTCCCCTCCCCCGATCAAGTCCCCCTCCCTCATCAGCCCAAAGAACAATCAGGGTTCCCTGCCCTGTGGGAAGTCCAAGGACCACCCACCTCCATCCAGGACTAGTAAGGTGAGCATCCAAACTGCCTAGGCTCCCACAAAGCCAGTACGTGCAGTAGGATCAAAAACCCATTGCCATTGTTCTTGAGTTCTCAGTAGTCCTCATTGTCCACTATGTTCAGCAAGTCCGGTTTCATCCCATGCTTTTTCAGACCCAGGCCAGCTGGCCTTGGTGAGTTCCCGATAGAATATCCCCATTGTCTCAGTGTGTGGGTGTACCCCTCGCGGTCCCGAGTTCCTTGCTAGTGCTCTCTCTCCTTCTGCTCCTGATTTGGACCTTGAGATTTCAGTCTGGTGCTCTAATGTGGGTCTCTTGTCTCTGTCTCTTTTCATCGCCTGATGAAGGTTAATATTCAGGAGGGTGCCTATATGTTTTTCTTTGGGTTCACCTTCTTATTTAGCTTCTCTAGGATCACGAATTATAGGCTCAATAAGTATATACTCAACTATGTTCATAGCAGCATTGTTTGTAATAGCCAGAACCTGGAAACAACCTAGATGTCCTTCAATGGAAGAATGGATGAAGAAAGTATGGAATATATACATAAAAGTCTATTCTAAAATGATTTCTATGCCACTGATACTGGGCCTTATTCTCTGCCAAATTATGACTTTTGTTTTCATGATACAAAAGCTCAATGCTATCCAGTGGAGAGTGAAACAGCCTTAGAAACATCTTTCTAGGACATCTGGTAGCTGAATTCTTAAGTAAGTACGCTTGCAATGGGATTTGATTCCTGTGTTCTCATAGAATAAGAATCACAAACACTGAGATGTCAGTGTCTCCAGAATGTCCTGAGGGGAGGGGCAGAATGTCATGTGGGATTAGGGTCTCAGAATGCACTGCAATGTGTTTGCTTATCCAAAGTGAGATTTAAAAAAAAAAAAATTAGCATCTTCATTCGTTTGGTGTTGCCTGTAGAGAGCACTGGCAAAGCTATGGTTGTGTGAACCAACCAAACCAGCATCAACACCAGCATCAGAAACACCAGCATCAACAACACCAGCATCAACACCACTGCCACCAAATGTGGCTGGGGAAATTTCTACTAAACATATGGTCAGCAAAATGAGTGATCTCCATGTAGCTCTTTTTCACCTAAAATTTTTTAGGTCTCAAACCTGGGAAAATGGCTAAAAGATTTGGATGCTTAACATAGAAAAGTAGCCCTGGCCTCGGGTCCTCCCAGCATTCCTCAGTCCCTACTTGTTACAGAGTTTGGCTGGTATACCTTGCTCTCGCCCATGACCTCTCCAACCCAGGGGCAGGGCTGCCCTTTTGCTGCATCTCTTCCCTATATAATCCAGCCACTTTGGCCACACAAGTTCCCATTACCCTTTACTTTTCTGGCCTTTTGCTCTCCTGGTCTCCTAGCTCACCTCTCCCCACTTCTCCTCTCCTGACCCAGCTCAGGGTCATGTACATATTGCACTCTCCCAGATGTCTCTGCTTTTGGCTGTGCTCTCCCTCATATCTACAGTGAGCCACCCCCTCCTCCATACCTAGGAGCAGTCATGTCCTATTTATTTGTTTCTTTTTTATTATTCAAAAAACCTTCTTTCTTAGGCATTCCTTAATTCTTCCTGATGTGTAAAAAGACTGGGAAAATATTTTTTATTGGCCTCATTTTTAAAATAGAAAAGCTGAAATGGTGGTAAATTGTTATAAAAAAAAACTCACAACAGATCACATACATTGCTAACACAAGACCCAAGTATCCGAATCTGAACTCCATGTCACCCACTTTTTCTCATACTCCACATTGAGGAAAGAGTTTAATGCCTGTCTTAAAGGCAAGATAATATGTTGAAAGGGTCAACATTCTATCCATGACTACATTTTCAAGGTACATTTTTTATTACTTCCTTTGTCCTTTTGAGTTGGCAATTCCACATATATATATTATATTTTGATCACATTCATGGTCCATTTTTTCCTCGCACTCACTGAACTGCCATTTCTTCTTCCCAGCCAACTTCCTTCTCACTTTCAAGTCTTGTTAAACCTTATGACCCTCCAGAGTTTAATTAGGATTGCGCTCATGGGAATGAGCATGGTGTTCCTAGAACATGGGCAACTGTCCAGCGCCTACATGAAGAAAAGTGACTTGCTTCTCCTTAGCAGTTATTAACTCTCGGTAACCCCTCAGCTCCAGGTGAGACCTATGAGACTCTTTTCCAGCCAGGCTGGAATGGTGAGTGGCTCGATCGTGTGCAGACCTATGAGATTCTTTTCCAGCCAGGCTGGAATGGTGAGTGGCTCAATCGTGTGCAGACCTTGTGTAGATAAACTCAGATGCCATGAATTTATGTGTGCCTCAGTTATGTCACATCGAGAAGACAATGTCGCCAAGCACTTCTCCTTACTGCCTGGTACCTATTAAATTTCCTTTTGCCCCTTCTTTGGCAATATTCCCTGAACTTTAGGGGAAAGGGTGCTTTAGACATACCACTTAGGAGTGAATACTCAATAGTTTCTTATTCTGAGCTCTCTGAGCAGTTATGAATCTCTGTATTAGCCACTGTCGTAATAAGTTTCTCTAATCAAGGTTGAAAATTGCACTAATCTATGAGCATGATAATAAATATATGAAGGCAATTTAACAGCACAGACACTCAGCAATACAACAGGATGTTCCCCACTAGGGCCTATGATCTCCGTAGCCATGAGTCAATGTATACTTTCCATACTTCTCTAAGTGAAGACTATATAATTTCACCAAGAATGCTGGACTGGAATCCTGCTCTCTACCCAGAAGGATGGGGCTTTTTTATTTGTTCATTTGTTTGTTTTTGTTGTTGTTTATATGGTTGTTGTTGGTGGTGGTGGTGGTGTGTGTGTGTGTGTGTGTATTCATGTATTTTATCCAATATGATGTATTTCCAGAAGAAATGGGATGTTTTATCCAAGAACTTAAATTTGAGTAGGAGATAGTCAGAGGGGACTGGATGTTTTAGACTCAAGGAAGAGCTTGTACTAAGGTATAGACACAAGAGAGCACAACGTAACCGGGTACCTGAAGTGAATCAATTCTGCTGTAAGCATGCAAAGTGTTGGGAATCCTGACAAATGCACCATTGGCAGAAACAAAGGCCAGACCCTGAAGTTTCAGTCTTTGAAATGCAAACTCCAAAAGCAGTGGCAAAGCCTTAAAAGAAATTTAAATTTTCATGGGCAATAACTGAATATTTTAAAAAATTGTTTGAAATTCTAAATAGAAGAAGAGATTGCTTTTGAAGAACATAGACATTTGCAGACTTGCTGAGGTAAACTGCACATATTCAGATGGATGTTAGAAGGAGATTTTGCTTTAGAATTACATGGCTTATTTTCAAGTTATAATAAATGCTTGCTGATAGGATCAATCCTTAGAAAAAAATTTAAAAGGAAACAAATGCAGTTTTCTCCAGCATGTCAGAACTATTCATATTTAGGATGAAATTTATTTATTTATTTATTCATTCATTCATTCATTTTTACTATGCTTTCCTCTAAGAATAAATGGTCCTAGTATTTGACATCATTGTAATAATCTTCCAAACTTGAGGAAGACATCATGGACCACTAGAAGATGAGGTCCTTACATGCACAGGGCAAGGTTCAGTGCATGGTCCCTAGGATATGCATAAATAATGCTTTAAGAAGCATGTTCAGTGTGGTGACCTTCATGTTCGCCTTTCATCTACAACACAAAACTGGTGTTTTCCCACAGTTCTGCTACACTAAATAATACTTGGCCACCTTGTTTTCTTATTCAAATAATGTGTATCTATTTAGTACTGAAAATAGAAATCAACAAAACTGAAAAGGAGTCAAGTTGCTTACACTAAACAAAGGTACTTTATTTTATCAGTTTTACAAAGATAAATTCAAGTCTCATAATGTGTCGTGATTCAAAACATTTTGTTATTTAATCACATCTATGAACATTTTCAAGGTACTTGCTTATTAGAATATATTTCATGTGTTTTAAAAACTTAATTTGTTTTTATTTCAAGTGTCTAAGATGTGGGATTCTTCTCTGTATGTACCACCACCCTCTGCTATAAGCTTTTCCCTAATTCCTTTTCACAACTTGGAAACTTAGCTGGGTGGGATCTTGCCCTGAGGTCGCCACTCCCTTTACTCCATTTCTTAATATATTTATCTCCTTGAACACTGGACTTAGTTCCATTCCACTTCCTGGTGCTCTTTTCCTCCTCAAAATTTACATTTTGTAATTTACCCTGATCATCTTGCTCCTTTTCATTAGAAATTTTCGTTAGAGTCACCACTAATGACCACACAGCAGAGTCTATACTAGGTTGTTTTGAGAGTTCCTCTGTATACAAAATGAATCCAAGATTCTTCACTTTAGCCTCTGGCAGATGCCTCAGACATGGGCTAAAGGCAGCCGCTCTCTTCACTAACATATCACTAGGTCACACTCTAGGGAGCATACTGAGATTCTTCTCCTCTGAAACCTCTTGATCCCTAGTTTATCAAATCACATTCAGTACCACTGATTTTCACACTCCTACTAGCATGACCCATTAAAGAGCATGTAAAGCATTCCATTGCTTTCTTAACACAAACTCTTAAAGTCCATATTACTCAAAACAAAAACACGATCAGGCCTATCACAGCAATACTCTAGTCCCTGGTACGAACTTCTGCCTTTCCAGCTGGGTTTTGATCTCCATTTGTTCCAATATTTCATTGCTGTTTCCTTCCCTGCGTTTTGGGACAGTAATGTATATCTTGTGCCACTTTATATTGGAAGTATATGATCTGTGTTTTGATCTTGATTTTATAGGGGAATTAGAGTTAAAAGATTGCATGAGTCTCAGAAGAGACTTTGAACTTTGGCCTTTAAAATATTGTTGACACTATGACAGACTACGGGGACTTTTGAAGTTGGACTTAAATAAATTTTGTATTATGATATTGTTACAAGCTTATGGGGGCCAGGGAGTAGAATGTGGTAGTTTGAATGTAATTGGCTGCTATATTCCCATAGGGAGTGGCATTATTAGAAGGTGTGTCTTTGTTGGAGGAAGTGTGTCACTGTGGGGCAGGCTTTGAGGTCTCCTCTGTTCAGGATACCACCCTCAGTTCTCTCAGTTGACTTCCTGTTGCCTGCAAGATGTAAGACTCTCAGTATTATTATTATTGCTTACATTGCTATCTTTTAAATAAGCTTCCAAAATTGGGGAAAAAAAACCCTTATGTATGTTCTTTCCAATCTTCAATGTCATGTCCATTAGACATTTCCTTCCCTTTACTTCCTATCAATGGTATAAAAAACTCTAAAAGGCTAAGCAGAAGCAACTGAAGCCCAAAGTTTACATTCTCTTTCTTTGGTATGACAATTATTTGATTTTTTTATTAATAGCCATATATTTATATTTAACACTGGTACACAGGGCCTTTTGAGATGGCTTAGTGGTTAAAAGCATTTGCAGAGGACCTAGGTTTCATTCCTAACACCTATATGTCTACTCACAACATCTGTAACTCCACTTCCATAGGACCTGATTGATAGTTTCTTCTCATCTCCTTTGGCACTGCACACATAGTACATACATGTGCATATAGACAAAACACTCCCACATGTAAAATAAATATAAATAAATCTTAAAATGCAAAAGAGCAGTGAGTAAATTTATTCTACTTGGCTCCATTTCTCTATGTATGGAAGTCCAGAAAATTATCTTAAGACTCTTTTCTGCTTCCTCTAGATTTTACAGCATGAGAATTGCTGTATAAATGAGCCACACACAAAAATGAGTTTTCATTCTTACAAGAAAAAGTGTTGCTATCAAAAATGTTTACAGACTAAACATTAGATTTAGTGGTACTGTAAACATTTTTCACGTTGAACATCTGTTTGGGTTTTAGGATCTTTGGGTCATCAGTCTTGAAATTTAAAAATGAGATTATGTGGTCGTTTGCAATGCAAATAAAGTTAATATTACTTATAAGGACAATGTCTGAAATCATCTGAATTAAATGAATTAAGTGTAGTCTTTTATGAGTATAAAACAGCAAAGCTATGGAGAAAACTAGTCCATATTCAAACACAAATATTTTCTCTGCATGCAAATCATTTACATGCACAATTAAGAGAATTCATTAGGAGCTAATGGGAAGCACACAATCGTACAAGTGTTCTGCTGGCAATTTTTTAAACCTTACTCATAGTTTTAAGATGCAATGCTAAAGTGAATCTGTTTATCACATGATTATAAGATTTTCAAAGATTTCAATTAATTTCTTCTAAGAAAAAGTAAGTACAGAGACAAAACTGGGATTTGATAGGAAAAAGACAGCTAATCAAGTCACCCAGATTCTAAATGTGACACGGTCTATTTATTGATCATGGTTCAACATACACTTATAAGGTGCTTCACACCAACTTTTTTTTTGCTGAGAAACAAAGTTTTAATCTACCCTAAGAAGTTCTTCTATGAGAGGCTTATCCAGTACTATAACAGAACAAAGCCTAAAGAAATAATGGTAAAGTCCTCTGTCTCCCTGGCTAACTTCTGAGACCTTACTATTCATACTGGGTCACCTTGCCCAGCTTTAGCACATGGAGAGGCCCTAAGTCTTACAGCAGCTTGATACACCATGCTTTGCTGATATCAATGGGAGACCTGCCCTTTGCTGAACAGGAGCAAACAAGGAATTGGGACAGATCAGTTGGGAGGAACTGGGAGGAGATCAGGGAGGGAAAACTGCAGGTGGAATATAAAATAAATAACTTAATTAATTAAATTAAAAGAAGAATGAATGGTAAAAGTATAACTCTCAACTCTGGGCTACAAGTTTCTTCTCCCTCATTATGTGAGTTGTGTTTGAAGATCCAATGCTAAGATACCATAGTGAATTAAGAATAAATAGGGCATAACAAAATGAATGGGGAAAAGCCCAGGAGGCTCCATCCCTACACAAATAACTACAGGCAACTGAGGAAAGCTGGGAGCAGTGGAGATGGTGCTCCCCAGGAAAGGGCACACCAATTGGTTTTCTAATGCCAAATGGTCAACCCTGAAAACATACGTGCTGGTGACATTATGTAGACTAAAAGATTATATTTGTGAATACATATATATGTGTATATATGTATATACATATATGTATGCAATAACAATTAGTGGTAAAAGAAGCCTTGAATTTGAAGGAGAGGGGAGAGGGGTAAAGAAGAATGTTGTATATTATAATGCTGTGTATTATAATCTCGAAAAAAACCACAAGAGCTTAGCAAAGACAAACATAGGTAGCTAAATAGGATGACCTTCGAGCAAGCAGCATGGAGAGAGGAAAAAAGAATCAATATGAACTATCATAAATTTAATATACCCCATACTTCTAATTAAATAGATAATAAAAGTTATCCAATGAAAATAAAATTACCTTCAAACCCAAAAGTCAACTTGGAAATCACCGCACTGCATACAACATCCCCTTCATTTTAAGATAATAAGAATTGTGGTGGATATAAGAGAAGCCTTATGTCTGTGAATCTGTTTCTAGAAGCCAAGGAAGAACAGCAAGGGCCATCCCACAAGGACTCACCACTAGAGCGTCTGTGTTTTTCTTGTTCCCAGCTAAACTTGTACATTCAACAAGGCCAATGCTTCTTAGGGATATTTATTACCTTCTTCAAGAATGTAAAAAACTTGTAATGATAACATGTCTGCTAGCTGTGGGGGCAGGATTATATATTTACATATAACACTTTTTCCTTTATGCCAAAAATTACTTAATTACAGAGCATTCACACACAAAGAAATTCAAGCTATTTGAAAGTATGAAGAAGTTTTTAATTGAAACTTTCCCTTCCAGTTCCTGAAACATATTGAAGGGCAGAACTGCCAACTTGATTTTAGGAACTGAAAGTGTCTCATAGAGAGTTATACATGTTTATATACATGTATATTTCACCTTTAAAAGCTAATGCATATATAGTGTGCTTGGTAAACTTAAAAACTATCATTCTGAGACAGTAGAGTCTTTAGCTCAAACAAATTAATACTCGTTATGGTTATAATTACGAGAGAGGAAATTTGGCAGTCCTTAAACGGTGGACCTAACATGAGTTAGAATTAAATAATTGCATGTTTATGTAACCTAATTTCACAAGTCTACTCCAACAAAACCCATCTAGAATAGACAAGAAAAATTTAAAAACTCAAAGCAGTTGCAACAATTGATTCTGTAATTCTGTAATGTGAGTCTATGTAGGTCACAAATGACCCGGAATATTCTTAAAGAACAAGCCAGTGGTTCTTTTTCCCCTACATCCTCTCCAATATTTACTGTCTGATTCCAGATGACTACCATTCTGACTGGAGTGATGTGGTGTTTCAAAGTAATCTTAACTTCCTTTTCCCTGATGACTAAGAACACCCATATTTAAAAAAAAAATAGTGATTAGCTATTTGTGCTTCTCCTTTTGTAAACTGCTTGTTCGTGTCATGGTAAATGCGTAAAATATGGTTGATAGTAAAAGTGTAAAACCCTAAGCAAAGCTCCAAGGCTTCCTCATGGTCATTCCAACTATACAGAAGTTCACTGAGATGTCTAGAGTTTGGCGCTGGGAAAGTATGGGAATGGCTGTCTGAATATAGATGCTTCTCATTTGAGGCTTCATTATAATAGACTGACATTTTTATTTTAAAGGAAGTATGTCTTACTAAGTAATCACAGCAAATCAACAAATAAAATGATAAAAATGAACAAACTCCAGTATCAAAGCTCCATTTTGGCGCCCTTTGAAATGCATAAAACAATAATATTTGAAGCTATAAGCATGTTTATGACCCATAGCCACCCCCTAAACTTGTGAAGCTGTATGGTGTTATACAGAGTACATCAATTTCATATGTGCTGCAAGGCTTACGGGTGTGTAGTGTCGTTCCATGATATTTTAAGGTTGTGGTATTTATAAAACAATTTCCATAGCTTTTTTCTTTTAATTCAGGTAGCCTGTACCTAACATACTTATTATTCTGTCATTCTCCAATTGGGGAAACTGAAAGCCTGCTTTGCTATTGTTGCCAGATGTTTTCCGCTCATAGTGGAAGGTATAAGCTAGAATACAGTCATCCTGGTCTATTATCTCATTCTTGAAATAAAATCTTGCAAGCATTAGAGGCAATTCTGTTGTGTATTGGTTAGACTTTCAACAGTACTTATTAACTGAATGAGAAACAAGAAATAAAAGTTGTTTTGTAAAAAAAAAAATAAAGCCCCGTTAAGAGATATGCTTCTGTTTTTCTGGTTGCATTCATCATGACACAGTTTGAAACTTACGAAGTATAAAGCAATCTTCTCTTTGCCTTGTTTGTACATCTTACAGCAGAGAACATTTTGTTAGTACCTGACATTGCTTTAAAACCAGCATAAACAAAACTAGTACCAAGCAACTGGGAAAATAGCTCGCAGGATTTTAAAATGTTGCCAATTTACATTCTGACATTTCCCAAGCAAAAAGGGCACACAATACAGGTTAAACAATTATGGCATACTTCTCTGAGGTCTGTCCAGGCATCAGACATTTCAGCAGAAAGATGTAAACTGAACAGCTAATATCTAATATGCAATCAATTGAAAATAAATGTGCCAGAGACACAACACAGGCTGTCCATAAAAAGTTCTCCATACTTCATCTGTAAAAGGTAAATACCATGGCTCATGCATTTACCAAATTACCATTGAAAACATGTTCACTCCAGGTGCAAGCTTGGGGTATACTTCCTCAATAGAAGATATGGGATGCAAATACTTAGTTCCTTTTTGAAAAATTTTTTAAAAAGTAGAGTATAAAAATTCCTTAGAAATAAAAGGGCATTAGGAAACTTAAAAATTAAGCAGCTTGGGAAATAGCTCAGTGGGTAAAATTTTTTTCACACTAGTATGAAGACCTGAATTCAAATCTCCAGTATGCAAATCTTCCTAATGCTTACCATGAGCATCTCCAGAGCATAGGTGGGAGGAAGAGACAGAAGAATTCCTCAAAGTTAGCAGGTGAGCTAGCCTGCTACATGAAACAGAAAAACAGGACAGAGATTCTGTCTCAAACAAGGAGAAGGCAAGGACCAATACACAAGGTTGTCTGTCCTTGGACCCTTTGACTTCTAAGGCGTATAGACATGCCCCTATTTGTATGCAGGATAGTGTGAATACGCTCGTGCCTGCACACATCACCCCCCATACACAAACACACACACACACAAGTACACACACACACACACACACTGGGGGGGGGGTGAAATCCCTAGAAAATGTCTCCCTGAGATAGACCTAGAGGACTAGAGATCCCTGAAAACATGTTACTAACATTGAAATCAAAACCTAGAGGCCATTGTGGCCTCAGCTTGCTGGTACTGTGATTGTCTCACTTGCAGAAGGAGCGGATCCGCCATGTTGGACTGGGCAGGGCAAGCAGGCAGTACCTGTTTTTGACCTAGGGATGTCACAGCTTAGATTCTTAAGCACTTAGTGATTTAAAGGCACAAAACAAAATGCTCCTGGATAGTAAAAAAATTACAGATTCACAATAAGACAGATTCAGACATAAAAGACCCATAAATAGATCACAATGTTGGATGAAAGTACATAGGCTTGGGAGAGAGAATAAAAATAATATAGAGAATAAAGTTAATGGTTTAAAAAAAAGGGTAAAGTCTTTAAAGAGACAAAATACAGATAGTTATAGATTAAAATAAATAAAAAAACATAAGCCAGGTAAAAATGGAAAATTCACAGAAAGTCAGCATTTTTTTGTTTTATTGTATTTCTTTGAATCTTTTGACTGTAAAGGAGCTAAGTACAGAGAGACATTTCATTATATGGGCTGCCAAGCAGAACCAGAATGGATTTCATAAAGGTATTATGACTTCAGAATTTGCGTCTACGGATATGATGCTTTGGAGAGGGTCTTCTTTTGTTTACACAGAGGATGAGACCCTGTGGATTGCCTTTATCCCAATATGGTATGATAGACCAGGGCCTCCTAAAAGGTTGTTGTGAACACCCTCAAAAACTTACTTCACTCAACTGCCGGCTGAGATGAACCTGGCACACAGGTTACACCATGAAAGATTTGATTAACAGTGCCCCCATTCAGCAGGAAGCAGTTTGAAGAAAAAACACTGCACCCATGTTCCCAAATATTGTTCATAAATGTTATTTTACATTTAAAGGGGGATATGATATAGATATGAATAATTTGCATTGGTATGGATTTTAAGGTCAATTTTGTTTTATATATGTGTGTGTTTCTGCTCTTAATTAAGGTATTGTGATTGTGTAGTTCATTTAAAAATGTAATGTATAATTAGGAAATATAGGTTGTAATAGATAATCATCAATAATAATCAAGCCTGTAGTAATGTTAGTTAGATTTTCTAAATATATAGAGATATATTTCAGTTAGATAGGCATTCTTCATATCTTTCAAAGACTACAGAATATGGCATTTTAAATGTTTTAATAATTTAGGGTTTTTCAGGACAATGAGACACGTCTGCTTCTGGCAGCACCAATCTACTTCAAGAGGAAGATGGGCATCGAAGAGGCTCCGTATGGAGTTTGATAGCCATTTGGGCAAGAAACTGCTCTTGCCTGGACTGTTACATAAACTGGATACAGAGAACCCACAGAGAGAGGACTGCTAAACTTGCCTAAAGGTGAGATGGTCCTTCGGGGTTCCTGACTCATGAAAGAGTCTGCGAGACATTCTGCAGGACACAACAGATAGTGACTGACTGTCTTTGAAATTTCCTGCTTCATGGAAATGTCTGCTGGATCCTATGGGCCTGTAGGCTGAAGATTGGATGCCCCAACGGTACAAAAGAACTTTGGGTGACTGTCCAGGCAGCGAGATGTCTCTGTCATTTCTAGAGTTTTGGACTTCTTGTTTGCTTAGGTAATATTATATCCTTCTGGAGTCTTTGTTGGAGTTGAAGAATTGTTAATTATAGTTATAGTTTTCCTTAGTTATGATAAAAGATAATATATATATATAAATATTGTAACTGTAATTCTTACTTGATAACTGTTTTGTTATATGCAATTTTACTATGTTAAAGTTAAAGCCTTCTTTTTTGTTTAAACAGAAAAAGGGGAAATAATGTGGGAGTGTCATCTATCTATCTGTTTCTTTCATTGGTTAATTAATAAAGAAACTGCTTGGCCTTTGATAGGCCAGCCCTTAGGTAGGTGGAGTAGACAGAATAGGATTCTGGGAGAAAAAAAGCTGAGTCAGGCAGTTTCCATAGCTCTCCTCTCCAAGATGGATGCAGGTCAAGATCTTACGGTACGTGGTGCTACCCACATTATTAGAAATGGATTAATCAAGATGTGAGAATTAGCAAATAAGAGACTGAAGCTAATTGGCCATGCAGTGTTTAAAAGAATACAGTTTCCATGTAACTATTTCGGGTAAAGCTAGCCGGTGCAGGAGCCGGGTGGTGGGAAGCGGCCCGCTGCTCGCAGCTACAGCCCTGGGTATCCAGCACTGATACAAACAGAAATCCTACAAGCTACTCAAGAGTCTCAGAATGAAAGAATAATTTCAAATTATGAAGCAATCTACTAGTGGAAGAAGTTTATAGAGTACATGGAAACACCTTATGTTTACTTATTTAATTTTATTTATAGGATCATATATTTAGTCAGCAGCCATCCAGCAGCAGGCATCATGTTTCTGGAACTCTTACAATTTTTATGGTCCCTTCTGTAGAGATTCTTCTCTGCACCTTGGGTGTAAAGAGTTTGTTATATATGTGCTGCATCCCCTGTGGTTGCTTATTTTCTGCATTTTGACCAGTTGTGGACCCCTGAGATGATGCTCATCTGTTGCCAATGAAGTTTTTTTGATGATAGTTGAGAGCTGCACTTATAAGCTGGGCTGGTACAATAGCTATATGATTGGAGCTAGGACTAGGAGCATGGGAAGCATGAATGGGCAAGGGTCATCCTTACCTTTTGAGTACCCTAAACCTTGGCACTTTCACATTTGCAGCCTGGCACATCAATGCCCACTGTGGATTCAGAAGGATTCCAGGGTTTCCCGTGGTATCTCCATGCAGTACTGTTAAGTGCCTGGAGAATTTGTTTCTAGTGGTAGGGTTGACCTGATCCACTGGCAGCAAGTAGGATTATCTCACAGAACTTTCTGGAGAAACTGTGTAGAACATGGAGATTTATGACAGCAAGCAAAGGATCTGTTGTTTTCTACAAAGTGTTCTTCAGAAAGAAATAAATTGCTAAAGAAAAATGTCTTCTTGGGGTTTTTATTGCTGTGAAGAGACACCATGACCCCAGTAACTCTTATAAAAGAAAATATTTGATTTTGGTTTCAAGTTCAGAGGTTCAGTTCATTACCATCATGGTTTGACATGGCAGCATGTAGGCAGACGTGGTGCTGGAAGGGAAACAGAGAGCTCTACACCATGATTTTAAGGCAACAGATCTGTCTCACTGGGAGTGACTTGAGCATGTATTAGACTTCAAAACCAAACTTCACAGTGACACACTTTCTCCAACAAGAACACGTCTACTCCAACAAGGTCACAACTCCTAATCGTGCCACTCCCTTTGGGGTCCATTTTCTTTCAAACCACCACAAATGTTTATTGGAATTTTTGACAAAACAGATTCTCTGCTAATGATGAATGCTACCTAAATGAGTTCAGAGAAAAGTCCGGATTCTGCTATACAAGCCTGAGGAGGAAATGGCATCTGCTGGGGCTGTTCTGTCACTGTATGATGGGGAAGAAAATGTGCTGAGATCAGAGTGTCTGTCCTAATAGGGTCTGTACTTCTTGGATAGAAAGATAGGGTCCCCTTCCTCTTGGTGACCTGAGGGAAGTTGTGGTTTAAACAGACATCTTTTAAATTGCTTTCTTTAGTCTCTCTCTCTCTCTCTCTCTCTCTCTCTCTCTCTCTCTCTCTCTCTCTCTCTCTCTCTGTGTGTGTGTGTGTGTGTGTGTGTGTGTGTGTGTTTGGTGCATGCAAAACTAAGGTATAAATCTATTATTACAACTCGATTGATATTCTCTTTTGAGTCATTCACAAAGTTCCAGAGAAGAAAGTTATATCATCACTTAGTCACAGGGTGTTGTTCTGCTTTTTGTCTTCACCAAGATAAGTGTCAAAATAATTAATAACAAGAATTTATAATAATGACTCTTATAAACCATTTTCTTTGTACCTACCTATCTGGAAATGCTTTATGAAAATTACCATATCTAATCCTCCCAACAAACTTTTGAGAAAAATTGTCAAATTTGTTCTCACTTTATAAATGAGAAGATGAAAGATGAAAATTCTTAAATAATGTATGATCCCATGCTGAACTTTTGTTAATACAACTAGGGCATTTGCATGTTTCTAAGTTCTGACTGCCTCACCATAACTAAAGCTGTGATAGGCCCTATTAAATGCGTACATTTATATCTTACCATTGTGAATATATTACCTATTCCCTGCTTGCCTGCAACTGGCATCAGAATTCCAGGAGACTGTGGTAGGGCTTGCATTTAGTTCCCAGGATATGTTTGGTATAACAGATGCTCCATAAATGTCAAATGCACAGATGACAGATGAGCTGATGAAAATCTTCTCCAGTGTGCAGAAGGAATGAGTGTCACAGCTGACCCAAAGGCTTTTACTGCTGTCATGCTGTTCCATACCAGTGTGGACACATAAGGGTTCCACACGTTGCTAACTTCTTCCTTCATAGTGACCAGACTGGTGGATATGCGTGAGCTCAATCTTGAAGAATGTGTCCAGGACAGATACTTCTTGTGTTTAAGACCTAAAGTACAAACCAACTTTCAAAGTACAGAAAAACCTATCACATATGGAAATAGAGAACATTCAGCAGCTCAAATGGTTTAATTCACTTTCTAGAGAACATGGCTTCTTGGCCTTTTCAATGTTTTTGATAAATGCTCTCAAATTGACTATGAATTCCTTTTTAACACTGCAGTCTATGCTTCTGCTCTCTTGATAGTCTTAGAAACGCTCTTGTTCATATTATCTCATTGAAACCCATGTATTTCACAGAGAACAACCAGACGGATTTGAGCTCACGTGGGAGGACGGGAAGGCTTCAGGAGTACGAATGGCTTGGTTATCACTGCGCAGAGAGCGGTTGATCAGCTGTCCAGTCAGCCTACTTCTTACTCGTGCCTTATTTTTGGCAACTTCTCCAATTCCATAAAGGACTGGAAAAATGCCCGGTAAGCCAAAGCTTTTAGAACACCTGCCCTGAGCAAATGTTGAGCTGATATTTGAGCAGAGAAATTGTTCCTGGGGCCACACCTCCAATTCATGCTTGGCCCTAACTTCAGACTTCTTTCTTTCCCCCTAACATACTCCTCTGTAAACAGATGCAAAACCATGGTGATGTTGAGGGAGGCGTTTGCCAAGGCAGTGAGGGAGGACTTTGTCCCTGTCCTTTATCATGCTCAACTCATACATGACCCAGGTCAGTGTCACCTGCCATTCCTGTCTACTGACAGGTGGGGCCAATTAAAGAATCGGAGAAAGTCCCTGGCAGATTAGAATGTTAATTGCTGCCCTATCACTGATCTCTTTTTGCTGTGGGGGTTATATTCATAGTGTCTTTCTCGGTATGTGTCTCTCTGTCTCTGTTTTTTTGTCCTTCTATCTCTTTTTATATCTGTCTTTCTTTTTCTCTTTTCCTCCCTCCCTTTCTATTTTTATGGCTCTGATTCTGTTCTTCCATTTCTTTTAGCTTTCATTAATTTTCTTTTGGTGGAGATTATTTTAGTGTAACAAGCTATTGCCATCTAGCAGTTTATTAAGTTAAGAATTCTCCTTTGAATTTCTACTAAATTGAAACCCAGACCTATAAAGACACAATGTTAAATTTTTATGGGTTTTGAATAATTTTTGAACTTATTTTAGGATGAATTTTATCATAAAATATTTAAACAACTTCAAAGCATTATTTACCTTAAAACTCATCACAAGTCTAAATGTAGACATTCCCCTAGAATCTAAGTCCTCGATGGTATTTATATCACTCCTTTGAACAAAAATGCAATATAAAACACCAATGGAAGACAATTGTATCAAAAATAGGTTTATTCAAGTTTTTATTAAGTCTTTAACATATTAAAACTAGTGTTTAAAATCCAGTGTCAAAATGTCAGATATTCTCAGAAGTGGGAGTTTGAAAATTATTGTGCCAAAACATGTTTACTTAGCCCTCTCAGCTCCTATTATATTAGATTGAATTTAAGATGTGAAAATTGAAAGAGAAAACATATCTACAGAGCATTCCTAAAATAGTAAAAAAAAAAAAAGAGTGCCAAAAAATAAATAATGCCAAGGATATTTTTAACTTAAAGGGAAAAACCCTTAGAGAGATGGGTTATTTACCACAGCATCTGACTACATTAGTGAAGAGATGAATCTGTGTGTGATATTGACAAAGAATTATGTATATGTCTACTGAGTAAAAGTTTTAAAAAATTACTTTCAGAAAGAGCTATGTCAAAATGAATAATTCTCCCTGAAACGGGCATGTTAACACTATTAAAATGCAAGGATCATGACTTCTTTCAGAATTGCTTTCACTCTGTCAAATAAATCATTGGCATTTTAAAAAAAACTAAGTGTTTTGAGGAAAATAAATGCCTGAAAATAAATATACATATATAATTCACATATATATTCATAGACAGATAGATAAATTGATAGATATATAGACAGATAGATATGCACATTTATTTAAAAAGAATTATAGGGTTGAGGTACCTTTGTTTATGAACATTTCACTCTTTACTGTCATTAGAAGTCAATGCAGGTTATCATATGACTTAATATTCTAGGCTATCAATCATTATTATTGCCTTTTTGATTAAACATCCAGGTATTGTGGGTGACAATTCCAGTGATCTATCTTCAAATTAATTGAAATTTAATTTTCTTTGATTTCCCACATTTGAGTAAGCTCTGAGGTAAAATTTTATACTCTAGTTAAAAAATTTTTATTGATAGTTGTCTACCTGTTTATTTCTTTCTAATCACAATCTTATGTCATCCAAATTAATTTCATTTTATCTTAAAATGTTTATAAGCATCATGCATGTGATATTGCAAATGCAAGGGTGACTTCCTATTGGCTTTGATGATGCTGGTTCCATACTGGTTATATCTTCAAAATAGTCACAGATAATGCTTCCCATATCCCATTGACATGGTGATCTAAAAGAGGTTTCCATGAGAAAAGTCACATTTTATAAGTTGCTCTTTTAACATTAAAAAATATTGATATTGAATAGTAGTAATAAGGCTATCTGGAACAGACAGTGAAGCAAAAGACACGTGAGACAAGGAACTAGCTGTCTCACAAAACATTCTATGAAATTACTTCCTCCACTGAATTCTATGTTCCTCTCTCTGTTCTTTGTTGAGTTCTATCAACATCAGACATCAGTTCAGGATTAAACAGTGAGAAACAGTGATGTAGGTAAAGGGAAGAGTATCTCCTATAACCATCATTTCCAGGTACCTTCCAGTGTTCAAAGGAGCCACTTGTTGGTTCCTAGTAGCCCAGTTAGTTCAGTCGGTAGAGTATAAGACTCTTAATCTTAGGGTTGTGAGTTCATGTCCCACATTGGGCACCAATTTGATGGAAGGAGCCTCTTGTTGGTTCCCGGTTGCCTGGCTAGCTTAGACCCAAAATAATAACACAGACACTGTATTAATTAAATCACTGCCTGGCCATTAGCTCTAGCTTTTTATTGGCTAACTCTTACATATTAATTTAACCCATTTCTAGTAATCTGTGTATCACTACATGGCTGTGGCTTACTGGCTAAAGTTCCTGCATCCCTCTCTGGTTGGGCTACATGGCGTCTCTCTGACTTTGCTCTTCTTTCTCCCAGCATACACTTGAGCCTTCCCTGCCTACCTAAGTTCTGCCTTGCTATAGGTCCAAAGCAGTTTCTTTATTCATTAATGGTAATCACAGCGTACAGAGGGAAATCCCACATCATTCCAGTCTTGCTGACCTGTGTCATATTTGGCCTTGTCCTATATCCCAGTACTTCTTTAACCCTTGATGTTGACAACCCTGATGTGGCTTTACTCTATGCTTAGATCCTAAAGGGGTGACCATGGCACATTGTTGCTTGCTTTACTCCTGGTCACTCTTTTATAATTTACTCTTGTGAATTCTTTCTATATTTTCTGTATTTCTACACATTTTGTATTCAAGCTATTTGTTGGTGTTATTTGATTACTTATGAGATCTTCAAAATAATAGAGGCATTACACTGTTTGTTTTGAATGCTGTTTGCAGTATTTGAAGAACTGTAAATAAGCTGCGGTAGATCCAAATACATAAATGAGAGTCAAAAATAAACTTCGTCAATAGCTGCAAAGAGCTGGGAATTCCTTATTCTGCCTCATGAATAGACTTTTACCAGTAGTACTCCTGTTATATTCATTTTCAGGGCAATTATTTTTTGTAACAAGAAAAATAAGTGATGACAAAGAAGAAATTTAAATGGAGTATCTTCCTTCATTTAACAAATAACAACTGTTCCAGCTGTGAGTAGGATAATGCATTGTCTCATTCTGCTGGCAACATAGTCTTTAATTAAATAAGTAATTGCATATAAAGTGATTGTTCAAAATATTATGCAAAAGAAATACAGTGAGACTAGGTGGTTCGAAGGAAATGACTCTAAACTGAGAATGGAGAGGCACCTTAGTCAGGTTAGTAGAACAGGTTCAAAACAAAACAAAACAAATAAAAACCTGCCTGTGCAGGGCAGGTTCAGTAGGTATGAGGCTTTGAATATGAAGAGCCACATGTAACTGAGAAACTTAAAGTCGACCAAGGTTACTTCCTATACCAGAGAAGGAGGTTGAAAATAGTAAGTAAGAAGGTTAAAAGGATAAGGAAGAGAGACGTTAAGTTTAAGGCTTGTACTTCATGTTAAGGCCATTTGGAGGTTGTTTTAGGAATGATGAGAGACAACTGATTGATACTAGAAAAGAAATGGATGATAATATATTTATAAAGATAACTGTGAGTGCTTTAAAGCAATGGTGTGTATGAAAAAATCTAGAGCTCCACACTGCTAATATAGTTAAGTATGGAGTCGTAGTGGTTGAAAAGAAAATGGCCCGCAAAGAGAGTGATGCTAATAGGAGTATAGCCTTTGTGTCACTGTGAGGTGGGCTCAGAGGTTTCTGTTTCTCAAACTTCCTTTAATATGGTTTTCAGTTGAGTTCCTGTTACCTGCAAGATGTAGGACACTTGTCTAATTCTCCAGCACTATGCTCCCTGTCATGATGAACTGAACCTCTGAAGTGTAAATTAAATTTACCGTTAAATGTTTTCCTTATACGGGTTACTGTGGCCATGATGTCTGCTCACAGCAATAGTAAACCATAACTAAGACAGAAGTAATATTAACAAAGTTGAAAGAATAATGAATAACTAAAGGTAGATAGGAAGAACAAGAAGGCATCTGGGGTGATAACTAGCTTGCCATACTGAACATAATGCTGGCTGATGGTATCACTTATTGAGATGACAAATCATTAAAAAAAAACAATAGGCTGGTAGACAGAGAGAAATAGATTGATTCGGAAGATGTTGACTCTGAGATTCTTCTAAGATATTTAACACATGGGTCTAATGGAGAGATTCGGAGAGGTACTAGAACCAACATCAAGAAGGGCCAATGATAAAAAGCTAATGTTTGGAGACTGAATGGGAAACAAGTCATCAACAGAAGAGACTGATTCAGAGTGATCAGTCAAGTGAACAGTTGTCTGTAGTTTCTGATGTCAGCAGAATCAAAGCAAACTACTATTTTTAAGATAGTTTAACCAATGTGATTGATTGAGAAAACAAAACAATGTCCTTAGGACTTTGCAGTACGGTGATCATGACTGGCATTAGCGTGGAAGTTTGGGTGAAGAGAAGCCAAGACAGTGATGAGGCAGCACTTGGTAACCTTGACTATGGAAGGAAGGGAAGCTAAGTAGCTGAGGTTGAGAGTGGAAGTGTATTTAAGGGAGATTTTAGGAAAAGAAGGGCAGCTCAGCTGAGAAGAGAATGCTCAAGCAGAAAGACAAAGAATGAAGGTAAGTAAAGACCTGTCAGCATCCGGGATTCCCGAGACGCAAAGAAAAGCACACCTGGAGAAGGACATAGGCAAGTTTGGATTTAGCAGGTTGGCCAATTTGGTCTTAGAAATTTAAATTCTCCCTCATGGCGGTGGCATAGACTTCCTTTTTGGAGCAAGAGGCAACCATTGCTGAGAACGTCAAGTCTAGATGTTTCATAATGCTGTGAAATTTTCAAGAGGCATTACGTAACTCAGAATTATAAGCCAATTAGAAGACTGTGGCATGATTGTCAAGCATTTTCTAATTAGTAAAACACAGGTGATTTTAGAAGTACCAGTCTCATGAATTTGTAAAGTCTTCAAGTCAGAGTGTAGTGTGCTCAGCCTTGAAGCTTGTTGCTGAATGAGAAAAAAAAAATGTCTTGCCTCTTGCCCAATCTCCAAACAACTTTGTCCCTAGCCATGTGTCTTTCTTGCTTCTGGATCCCTAGCACCAGACCAAAGACTAGTGATTTATAAACATCACAAACTTCTCAAGGCTGGGAAGTCATATGTCATCAGATTCAGTGCTCACTGAGGAACCAGTTCTTCATCGATAACACCATTTATGTCTCCTTTGTGGCAGAAGAGCAAAAGAGTTCACAAAACTCTCTCAGACTGTTTTAAACCAAATATTCTCCCACTTAACACCATAAGCTTGGAGTATACATTACTCCATAAGAATATCAGGGTAGAGAAGATATGCATGAAATTGCAACACGTTATATACTGTCACAGCTGCCTCTTTTTACCTATGAATGGCTGCCACATAAAATGTTGAGCCTCTAATGTTTTATTTCATATCCGCAGTCCATTTTCCAGACCTAAAGACCATGTTCTGTTTCTAGCTGTGATTTACTTCTCAATTTTCCATTGATTTTATTTTATGTGATCGTTCAGACTGCCCTTCCACATATGCCCTCTCATATTATTATAATGGAATAATTTTGTGTGTATTTGATTGGGATCAATTTTTATTTATATGACCTGAGCCCATAGTTAGAGTAAGTAATTATTTATATTTTCTGTGTAACTGCTTATCCTCCAGTACACTTTCACATCTGTTCACAGTAGCATGAATATTAATCATTTCTGACAATTCTGTCATGTAAATGCCCTCTCAAATGCATAATTCCCATATCTTAGAAGCAAACACTTCTTCCTTTTAATTAGTTTTCTTATTTTTACTTCTGTTTTTCTAGTACTTGGAAATTAGACCATGGCTCTTGAGCATGAAAGGCAACTACTGACTCCCTGGATTACACCCCCAAATCCTAAACTCAAATTTGTTGGCCAGTTCAAAGGTTGTCCAGAATTTAGTGGAAGAAGTGGAAGATATGTAATGTAAACCAAATTGTAATGATGCAATCCTAGGTTGGATCACTTACTAAGTGTTCCAAGCATTTTACTAAATTATTCATAACTATCTTGCTCTCACTATTTTGTTTTGGAATCTAATACAAATCCATGAATATTTTCCCTGGAAGAAGCACGCATAATACACACACACATACACACACACACACACACACACACACACACACACACACACTTAAAAATGTTTCCCCCTATCTCAAAGTGTAGTCTGCGACTCTTGGCTCATGGAACTCAGCAGTTACTGCTAAGAAGGAAATAAGCATATTCTTTGAGATTTCCTTTAAATAGTCGTGCATTCTAGATTCTAAGCCCAAGAAAGAAAATCAAATTGAACAGAGGGAGCATACAGGAGTGATCCATCATCACTATCATCTATTAATAACAGTGTACCATGATCTGTTCATCTCCAGCTCAAAACCCCAGGTGAAGAAAAATTATTAGCAACAATCCCATTCACTGTGAAATATATCCCAGATAACCAATAATCACATAACCTCTGTATATATGTTGAACAAGATTTTCAAATCAACCTTCCCATTTCTGCCTATTATTTACCAGGTGAAGAGCTTGGTAACTATGTTGAATAGCTCCTAAGCTTCAAATAACGAACATGTGTATGTGTGTCCTGTCCCTCTGTCTGTGTCTGTCTGTATGTGTGTATCTCCCTCTGTCTCTCTTTTTTTAAAAAAGACTTTTACACAGTGTCTCTTACAGTGAATGGGAATGTTGCTAATAATTTTTCTTCTGACATAGTAGATATAAAATGAGACCAAGACAGATAAGTCAGGGCTTCAAAAAGATATCAACACTTCCCTCTACTTCTCCAATAAGTAATTAGATGGGAGGGTTTGAAAGGAGAAAGAGGAAAGGATGAAATGATGTAATTATATTATCTCAAAAATAAAGTAAATAATTAAAAAGCAAAACAAATAAAAAAAGAGAAATGAAAAAAGAAACTCTAGATAAAAAACCTTTATATTCTTAATAGTATACACTGAAAATGATTATATGTTTGAAAGGTGATTCTCCAGGAGGTACTCCACAGAAAATAGTTACAGAAAGAAAATGATTAGAGAATGAGAAAGAGATTCAGGCCAAAGAGCTGAGTTACCATCTTCGTAGTCTGCTCAGGAATGAAGTGAGTTTCAGGTCAGGGAGCTTTCAACCCTACAACTAAACAAGTCCCTGAGGAACCCTGAGAAAATAAGGGACATTTTTGTCAGCTCTAAACCAGCACAATCCCACTACCTGCTCATACAACTGAATGAATTTAAATCTAGGAAAATTGTAATTATAGGAGTTAAGTAAATAAAATGTTAAATACACAAGTAAATACACTTATAAGAGTATAAATAATGAAATAAAAATGTAAATGTATTGCTTTGCAGTAGGCAGAGAGTGTAACTCTTTTGTATGAATGCCACATTTAGCTCTAACCTTCTTTAAGAATCTTTGAGACTACATTAGGAGGATATTAGGTTTGGGCTAAAGATTAGAGGCTAGATAATGACAAAGGTCAAAAGCAGTCAACTCTATAGAGACAGTGGGAATTAACATCTTTCTAATTAATTCTTATCCTCTCTAACTGTTTTTTTCATCCAAGTCTAATATGGCTCTCATGTGTGAAAAGACATGTTTCTTGCTCTTTAGTCACAGACAGTTACTTACTGAATTGATATATAGTAGACCTGTGTGCCAGCTAGCATATCAGTGATGAGTTACTGAAAGTTTCCACTTAGATTTTCTGGAAGAATGTGGATTCCTAAAATTACACAAATCCTCAATTTCAAAAGCATCAGTTCTTCTCTACATTTAACTTAAGCCCAGAATTAAATTCTTCTGATATTTATGAATCAGACCATAATCTTTATGCTTATTTCTAGAACAGCAAGTATTTGAAGTGTTGGAATGACTTGAAAAGTCTGAGATGAGATGAGAAAATCTGGCTTTTAGCTTTAGCTCAAACATACATATTTTCTTTTAAGTCAGGCCAGCCAAAAGGATACGCCATCTGCACAGTTTTAAAATCAGGTATTCACTACAGCATTTCCGAAGCATAGGGTAAGCCTGATGCACGGTGATTCCCCGTGAGAGCTCTGCTGACGGCAAGCTCGGTTAATATGATATATGCCTTTTGGAGGTAAAAGTGAGCAGAAATAAAAGTGTTTTTTCATTCAATACTGTTCAGAAATATAGAAAAATATTTATAGATTTCCCTCCATATAGTCCAAACTGACTGAAGACAAACGGGTTAATCTCATTTCTTCTCATAGGTTATGGTCACATGGCTCATAAGCAAATTGACCACTGTAGCCAATTTTTCAGTTAAACAATATACCTCATTAGGTCAAAACGAAGAGCTAAAACATTTTTTTATTTTATCGTTCAAAGCTTAAACTTATCAACCATCTAGTGAAATCAGTTGCTTACGATGCAAACTTACCTAGTTATAAAATTTTCAAAGATCACTGTGTTACATGAATATAAAATGATAAGTGATATTGAATACTAAATATACATGCTCATGAAAAAACACCTCATCTTTCAATGTGAACAGTGAGTAAATTGTAGGGGGGCAAATTGGGGGGAAGGAAGAGTTGGTGTTCAGTATCAGCTCTGACTGAACTCAACTTCCTGGTCTTTCTTAAGGCTTTAATCTTTCTCTATGAAAGGGGAATCAGGAGGAAAACATAACAGAGTAAAAGGGACAAAAATGACTTTAGGAGAAATAAAGTCTGGGTCATCTCTCCCCCAACATGGCATGTGAAGGGCCAATATGGCCTCCAAGGAAATGGAAAAGTCTTGTCCCTCCAGGGTTTCACTGTGACCATTTCAAGCCCAGGAATTGGTCCAGAGTTGGCCTCCTCTCCAGATTCTGCCAATCAATCAGCTCCATGGGCATGGCTCATCCTATCTGTACATCATATGTCATGACCTACACAGCTCTCATAGAATTCCATCCTCTTCCCTTCCCAGCAACGCTCTAAAGTAAACTCTACTTCCACTTTTCATCCCATTGCTTTGTTGTATGAAATAGTTTTCAAAATGTCACATATGAACAAGTTCTTCTCTGAGAGGCACTTTTAAAACAATAGCCCCACGTGGTATAGGGAACGGTGTCCCTAGTTTTTGTTATAAGAGGCTGAGGCATGGTGGTTGTTTGAGCCCAGGAATTTGAGTGCTGCCTGGGCAACTCAACAAGAATACATGTCAAAATAGAAGTACAAAAAAAAAAAACCCCAGCTTGTCAGCAAATGCTCCCCATTTTTATTTTCTTCTCCCAGTGATCACTGTTTGTTGTATCATATAATTTGCTTGTTGGATTTATTATGTCTTTCCCACTCTGTCCATTTCTATTACATAAAGAGGGAATCTTAGTATTTTCTTCAATGTTATCTCTTTCTATATGAACATAGTAAGCATTCAATAAGCATGTAATATTTGAGTTTCTAAATTGTCGTGGATTCTATTTTTTTTTTTTTTTTTGCTCACACCAAAGTCTTTATTTTGGGTGCCCCTCTCTATGTGAAGGCAACAAAGAGTGATGAAGTAAAATGCATACATGACTCTAAAGACTGGAGATCTAAGTGTACCCCAATCTTATGGCATTAGAGATCTGAGCTTTTAACTCCCGTTTCCTAGGGCAAAATGAATATTTACGTGAAAATATATATACAGTGCGATATTAAGGAGATGTTTATCTTTGTCATTCAACAAGAAAATCTGGCTGATTTATCTCTATTCATAAGAGTAGATTGGGTATGGAAACTATGTTAAGATGTTTACACTATCTGGAAGTGACCTATGGTGCTCATTGGCTGGCAACAGAAAAGAATGCTAAGAATTTACTATGGCCTCAAGAAGTTGTCTCCTGTCTCAACTTGAGACTTAGCTACCCCAGCTGAATTATAATGCTACCTATCTTTCCTCCATAATGTTATGATGAACTGAAATAATCACCACTTCACTTTGTAGGCAGCATATATTTTTCATATCATATAACCTATTCTTTAGCAAACACTCTTAACTTTAAAATTGGAGGAAGGAAGTCATTTTGTATGTTTATTGTCACTTGGGAAAATTGATGTGGTAAGCTTATTATCTGAAGAGAAAATTGCTATTTGACTCTCTAAAATAACCTGCTTTTCATACTGTTGGTAGAGCACTTCATTTGAGAAATTGGGGAGGGGGCTGTTTTGTTTTGCTTTGTTTTGAGCATTGCAGAAGCATAAAAATGAGGCAATTTCAACAACCACTTAAGAAGCAAGCCTGAGCTCAAAGGATATCTAAGAAGTCTTTCAGGAACAAAAGAAGTTGGAATGAAGGGGAATGGCTGGAATTCTCCCCTCTTATTCAAGGTCTTTCAGGCTTTAACTTGTGTCTTGCTTCAAATTCAACATGAATTCTGAGACTAAGCAAAATCCTTAGGCTAAAGAAGCTGAGGGCAGCTGAGAAGTAGTGAGCTACACATATACACACTTAAACTGAAGATAAAATTCAAAGTTATTTGCTTCAATTAATCATGTCGGTTTCTCCTGAAAGTCTCTGAAAGCCTGACACAGATCAAGAGTGCACAGCTGGAGTCATTGCCCCTGCCAGTACCCAGATGTATTCTCACCGTTGTCAAAGTCACTCTTTCTTCTTGCTCCAAAGACTCCTTTCATAAAGCCGAAGAAACATTAAATTCTGGTGCATTGTATTCATCTGAATAGACGTAGACTGACTGAAGAAGAAACAAGAAAAGAGAGAGTTGGTAGGGTGCCCGGAGGTTACTGATCTAACCTGCTCACTTTGCAAAATGACAACAGGACCCGAGGAAGTTGAGAATGGGGTTAAAGAAGTGAGGTGGAGATGAAGGGTCAAGTCCCTGTGTTAAAATCTTAAGATTTTGTTGACTCTGAGTTTCCTGTGGGACCTACTTTAATAGTTTTAAATATTAGACTATGGTGGCAGATCAATTTATTATGATAATCAACAAGCAGAGAGCAAGGGGTTTAGTTTGCTTTACTTCTGATAGAAGTCCCCACTTGTTAGTGCAGGCTATCCTGAAACACACTATGAAGCTCAGGATGGTCTCAGCTGTATGCTAATACTCCCACCTCAGCCTGCAAAACTACGGAGATTAAAGATGTGACCTGCCATATCCAGAAAAAAAAACTGTTTGCCTCTTAACTATGACATTACTTTTGTTTCACAAGGCATAAGCAATACAAATCAAGCACAGAAATTTTGAAGAACAGGATCTGAGCTGTTGGTGACTTCTCTTAGAAGTAGACAGTGCGAATTATTATCATGTGTAATATATTATTACATGCAACACCTAGCCATCTCTATCCAGCTAGTGTGCAGTCCAACACTGAGAAAAGCAAGTAGGGCAGTAGGTCTTATTCACCACAGAGAAAGTCTTATTTCATCAGCACACAGTAGGGCAGAGGTCTACTTCACCACACTTATTATTATATTCCAGAAGACTGATCTTTGATCTTGATACATCCATATGCCCCTACAAACCTTCCTGTCCAATAGTTAACGTCTCAAAAGATCACCTTGTTATCACTAAATCAAGAGATTCTCATCCTCCTAACAATAAGGAAGGACAGGAATGGTCCAAAGACCAGAAGAAACAGAGAAGGCTACCTCAATGCCTACAGAACTAGGAGTGCTTTACACATTCACACAGGCCTCACTCAAACACGTACACAGCTCTATGGCCTCTCTCGTCACTGTTCCTTCTTCTTGAAAGTGTCACTATAATTCACTTTTCAAAACTTCATGTGAGGTGAGCATCCAAACTGCGTAGGCTCCCCCTTACTAGACCTGGATGGAGGTGGGTGGTCCTTGGACTTCCCACAGGTCAGAGAACCCTGATTGCTCTTTGGGTTGACGAGGGAGGGGGACTTGATCGGGGGAGGGGGAGGGAAATGGAAGGCGGTGGCAGGGAGGAGGCAGAAATCTTAAATAAATAAATAAATAAACAAATACCTTCATGTCGTCGGCTTATGACCCCATCATTAAGTTTACTGACACTAAGTTATTAAACAAATTTGAATTATGAAATAGAACAAACTTCATCCTTATGTTTCATCTTCTCCCCCTTTGTTTCTTCTCTTTGACCTTCCTTTCTTCTCTACTCATTCTTATAGATTGAATTCTATCCTGGCAAGGAAGCTTTCGTCCTTAGCTACCATGCCTATTACTGTATTCACCTTATTTGAACAAACATCCTTTGCAGATATGATCATGTTGTGAGGATATCATTAGTGAGTGTGGGGTATGGTCACAGAAAGAGAGAGAATTTTAATTGATTAAAAATTTGGACAGAAAAGAACACATAGGAGAAATGATCGTACAAAGAAGAAGAAGTAGGTTATGTGTTAGAAGTCAAGGAACACCTGAAGCTCCCCAAAAGCTGGAGCACCAAAAAATATGTTTCTAGAGGGAAAGATTTCACAAGGAAAGTGGCTTTACCTACATTATAAGTTTTGCATTTTCTCTAATGAATGAAAAGCTTCTCAACTTTAAGCCATCCCTCACTTTCTTATGAGGTGAATGAGTCTTCCTACTTAAAACCATTCCTTCTTTAGTCAACAAATCATACCCAAGCACATGACGCCATTGACTCAGATAGTATGTGCCTGTGGCTGTACTGATACTGGGCAGAGAATTTAACCTGCTAAGAGCTAATTCTGAAAAACACACTCCCACTTTGCCTCTCTTCTCTCAAACGGCATTCTCTTAAGGAGATAACAAAACATCTCAGCTAACCAGTATATTTGTCATGAGACCTTTTGCAGAACATAAACCAGCCAAGACCTGTATGTATTTGGTCACTGATTGTATATTAAACAGGCAAACAGATGCAAGTGAGAATTTTAGGAACACAAAACAATAAACAAACTTATATGCTGTGTTGAGTGTACACTCAAAACTGAATGGTAAGTATATCTGAGCTAAGCCATATTTTCTGAGAATATAGCAAATTGATATTTCCTTTTTCTACCTTTACTGAAGCCCAGAGAGAGGCTGTTGATTTGTATGTTTCAGTACTCAGGTTGTATATTTATTTTTTGTTTTGTTTTTGTTGTGAGTCTAGCCTTTAATGACTGAGCCATCTCTCCAGCCCCATGCTTTACGTTTAAAAAAAAAATCACACTTGGTGACAAGAGGATTTAAATTGTGAACAGCTTCCTTCTCAAATGACAGCAAACAATTAGATCATTAAACCTCTCATGATAGATGCTAAGAAAGTCTAATGACTGCAGAATATTTCTTCTACGATCAGATGAAAAAATAAGTAGATGGATGGGAGTAATGAAATAGAGGGTTGTAGGAACTGACTACTAGAGGCTTAGCCAACAAAAAGGAATTTGCTAGCTAATAAATTGAGGTTGAACATGACAGAGCTAAAACCTAACTTTTACAAGTGGTCTCCACAAGAATTCAAATTGGAGCTATTGGGAAACACACACACACATACTGAGCTTTTGTTTGCTCATGACCTCATTTTTTAAAAAGGAGTTTAGCTGCTAGTGAAAGCAGAAGAAAAAGAATAAAACAGCACCTCTTCAGTTTGTTTGTCTGAAAATAGTGTGGTTTAGGGATGCTGAGGTGGTTTAATTGGTAATGTGCTTGCCACACAAGCACAGGAATCTGAGTTCAGATCTCTAGAACCCCTGTACAAATCTGGGTATGACAAACAGGCCTGTAACCTTGGGCTTAGGGAGTAGGGGGCAAGAGATGGATGCAGGAAGATCCTTAGGGCTTGCTGAAAGACCATTCTAGCCGCTGAGCTCCACATTCAGTGAGACTCTCTGTCTCAAAGATAACCCCACCAGAGAGCAACAGGTAACTAGGAAATGCTGAGAGAAGAGCAGAACAATTGTTAACTAATACCAAAGAGTCAGCCCTGAAAACATAAACATGAGTAATATTATATAGACTGAGTACATTGTGTTTATGTGTACATAGTTGCATATAACAATAATTAATAAAAAAGACCATGAATTTGAAAGAAAACATGCAAGGGTATACAGAAGATTTTGAAGAGAGGAAGTAGAAGGAAGAAATTATGTAATTACAATCTCAAAAAACAGAAAAGAAATAAGAAAATAAGGTGGAAGATCTGGAGAGGTAGTTCAGCAGTTAAAGACAGTTGCTGCTCTTCACAGAGGTCTAATGAATTGTTCACCAAACCCAAAAAGAGTGGTTTACCACAATCTGTCACTCTAGCTATGGGTCATCTGGTGACAACTTCTGGCTTCAGGGAGTACTGCATATACATGATGCACATACATGCAGGCAGGCAGGCACGCACACACAGACACACACACACATGTACACATTTCATGTGGGAGTCTTCTGTTTTGTGTTGATTTCATTGGTTAAATAAAGAAACTGCCTTGGCCCTTTAATAGAACAGAAAATTAGGTAGGCGGAGTAAACAGAACAGAATGCTGGGAGAAAGAAGCCTAGTCAGGCAGTCACCATGGTTCTCCCACCCAACACAGCCGCAGGTTAAGATCTTCCCTGGTAAGCCACCTCGTGGGCTACACAGATTATTAGAAATGGGTTAGACCAATATGTAAGAGCTAGCCAATAAGAGGTTAAAACTAATGGGCCAAGCAGTGTTTAAAAGAATACAGTTTCCATGTAATTATTTTGGGTATAAAGCTAGCCGTGCGGGCGGCCGGGTGCCAAGAACGTAGCCTGCCCCTTCTATGAGGCAGGAAGTGGACCGCCGCTCCTATCACAACACACATTAACAAAAGTAAGGTTTAAAAACCACCTGGTAAGGAATGAAGACACCAAGTATCACAACATCAAGACTCTACACATGTGCACATACACCTGAATATCACACACACGAATGATACAGATTATAAAAATATTTCTATGGATTCTCAAATAAATAAATGAACAAGGTAAGACATGCGTAATGTCTACTTTGAATACATTTCTATATGATAATTTGCAAATCTTTACAGAGGCTAGATCTTAAAATTTTTCACAGCAGATATGCCTAAATTTCCATATATAAAAATATCTTACAGTTGAGGCAAAGGTATACAGAGTAACCAAACTATTAATGCAATCTTGAGCCTACTCATCTCTCTTGGACATCTTATGATTTCTGTTGATATTTTCATATCCTCTTATGTAGTTGTTTAAAAATGTACAAGAAGAGCTCTTGGAAAACTGCCCCTATAAAATGGAAACTGTGCTAATGCATGCCTCAGTGTCCTGGACTGAAGTTGAAAGTCTGTCTCAACTATAAAATCTGCTACTGGTATCAGAATGATGGAAAGGCAATAATAAAGAATACCAGTGTCTACATTGCAGCAGAGACCAGGAACAGGCTATAGGGACCCAGGATTGGTGTTGTCCATAGCCTTAATCAAAGAAGCTCTTTTTTTTCAGTGAACGGAGGTTAATGAAAGGACCCAGGGCTAAACAAGATCCCAAGAACAAGTGACTATTGAGTGCTCAACCTTAAATCAGACACCCATGTGATCCTTTCCAAGGCTCAGGGAATATCACAAAAGAGGAAGCCAAAGGAATGCAAGAGCCAGAGGACAGAAAGCAGGGCTACATGTCCTTGTCATATAGGTATGGAATGGCAATGATCGACTCACAGCAGATATAGCTATCTACATAGGGACCCAACTGAATCATTAAAATGTTCAGTCATAGAAAGTGTCTTATGAGGCCCATCTCTTCCCATATTAGGATTTGAGGACAGCTATATGAGAAGAAATTTTCTCAAGTGGTGTAGCCATTGGTATACCCATGTTCAGGTAGACAGTTTTAGACCCATGCCCACACAACCTAGTCAAACCCAAAAGACCACAAAGCAAAACCAACACCAAAACAGAAAATCATGAATGTGGAGAGAGAACTTGGAAGAGGGAGGGCTGGTGGAAGCAGGAGAAGGCTAAGAAGGTGAGGGGATGAGCGTGGCCACAGTTTAGTGTTTTAATGGAAGATGAAATCCTCAATGGATAGATTAATTTTTAAAAGAACTTTGTAATTTAATACCTTCGTATCCTAAAAGAAGGACTTGATGGTACAGAAGGAGAACTGTGGCCGGGTATGACACAATTTAGGACTTCAAACTGACCTCAGGCTTCATCCGTCTTGTGCATGAAGTCACAAAATGAAGAGGCCTCACTGATTCGGAGATGGAAAGCTAATTGAAGACTATCTGATCCCAGTGGTTGACAGATGAATGCATTAATCATTTCTGATGCAAGAAACTACGTCCTTAAGGTCGCATAACTGGTTCACAAGTTAACAATAAAGTTGAAAAGTTTGGCTTTGCATTTGATGTCACTCTGTATTTCCAGTATTCAGGAGAAGATGAAATTCAAACTCATTTGAAGTCCAAAAAGGTTTGAGAAAAAACATTTCTTTTTTCCCAATAAATTCCAGGGAATTTGTTTATATTTGTATCTGTCTGTACACACAATTTCACATTTATATCTGTTTGTACACGTACATACACACACATGCACACATACACACACACACACATTCTTAGACCCCCATACTTACTCATTTCTGTTTCGCCGTCTTATCCTTGTTATTTGCCCTCTCCTTTTGCAGTTTCCTTTCCCACACCCATGGTTTTTTTTTTGCTTTGTTTTGAGTCCTGATGAATCTATCCAGGATTATCTGTTCTTTTCACTTTGATAAACGCATGCTCTGGCATTCTCAATCTCTACCACATCCAGGTTGCTAGCATCTTTGCTATCAGGTCAAGAAGCTTACCGCATGATATGGGATTCCCCTCTTACGCTGTGCGTACTATCGGTTAATAAAGAAACGGTCTTGGCCTGTGATAGGGCAAAAGGATAAAGGTAGGCAGGGAAAGCTAAACTGAATGCTGGGAGAAGGAAGGCTGAATAAAGAGAAGCCATGTAGCCCCACCAGAGACAGATGCTGGAACTTTACCTGGTAAGCCACAGTCATGTGGAAATACACAGATGAATAGAAATGGGTTAAATTAAGATGTAATACTTAGCCACTAAGAAGCCACTTAAAGGAGCAGGCTGAGCTGCTGGAAGAGACATCTAGTAACACTGAAGGCTTCTATCAGGGCAAGCTGCTGCTGAGAACAGCTAGCACTGAGAACTGTGGGCTGCACCAAAGAGAGCTGCGTTTTGCCTTCTCATGATTTCTATCCAAATTGCGTAAAAGGACTCTCAATTGACGGTAATACAGGTAGAGCTTGGAGTTACATGAGAAAAAGAGCTTAACTAATCAACATTGTAAAACATCATTCAGAAATAAGAACAGATAATAGTTACTGACTAGTTCTAACACGAGGCGGAGTGTCTCAACTACATAGTCAGTTCTAACAGTACTAGGCAGCGGACAAAAATGGAATATCTATCTAGAAATGAATGGTGGTAGGAAAGATAGGAATACATCTCAATTATGTGTACCAGTCCATCACAGAGACATGGAAAGTGTTAGAGAAGAGAGAGGGAAGAACAAATTTCAGATGTCCCATGTTTACAGCAGCAGCTCTTGGTCAGGGCATGCACCTTGTCCCCAGGAGATACTTAAAAAAATATGGAAACGATTTGCTTGTTGCAACAGTTGTAGTATGGTAGGACATACCACCAGTGTCTCCTAGTAGAAATAGGCTGGTCACCTAACATTGTGCAACACATAAGACCATCCTCCCTGGAATGAATGTCCTAGCCCAAATGTCAACAAAGCCTTGGTGAAAACCCAGCATCTATGATGCGTTTATTTAATTTTCATGGAACTAAAAAGAAAAAGCTGTCACCTAAAATGGTTTTATACATGCACACAAGGCATTTTTTCATGAGATGTATGAAGAGTTTCTGTTTGTGTTACTGCCTCTTTACATTTTTTCCTATGAGGAGCCTTCTTCACCAAGGAAACCAGTGTCAAAGACAGTGCAGCCAAGCAGAAGGATAAACATGAATAAAACAGCTAATAACATGAAGCAAACAAATGATGCCATCAAGTTCCCATGGTAATAAATCACAGCTTAGAATGAGGAGGTTTAAATGCACTGAGAATTTCACAATTCTTTTCATGATTTATTACCACTTCCACAGATTGTCTCCTAAAACACTGGGAAAATATAAGTTCATAAATAATCTAACTGCAAATAAAACATATTTACTTAATGCCAATCTGAAAGTCTGAATAAAGATAAATGCCTTACGTTGGGTTATGTACATGAATGTGCATGTGTGCTCTCTTTGAATGTATTTTTCAGTTCTCTTGAGGTTTATAAATTAAGTTTGATGATTGTAGAAACAAATTACAGCACTATCTGATTTTAAATGTATATACAAATATGCATATATATAATTATATTTATGAAACTTATTAAAAAGGCCAATAAAATAAAGTTTCTATAATTTATTTAAACTAGCAATATGACACAAATAGACCCTTCAATGAAAACAAATAATATGCAAAAAGATATAGATAGATAGATCGACAGACAGACAGACAGATAGATAGATAGATATTAAAATGATTGTAGTATTCTGTATTTCTTAGTCCAGGATGCCATAATCCCATGGGCTATGTGGTTCACCAACAGCAGAAACTTATTGCTTATGGTTCTACAGAACAGGAAGTGCACAATCAAGTGCACTCTCAGATTCAGTGTCAGAGGAGGGCTGGTTCTTAGGTCACAGACAGCTATCCTACTAAAAGTGATTTTTTTTTATCAATGTGTTGAAACCATACATCACCTATTTGGAGCCCCACTTGCTAATAGTCATCAATGTGCTTCCACATACAAATTTTTGACTCTTAAAAACATGAATCCTTAAAACATTTGACCCCTAGTCATCCAGACATTATAATCCTTTAAAGTAAGCCCAGGTCTAGGAGGAATTCCCATGGGCATTAAAAGAAATAATGCTGAGCTGAAAATAAATGAACTTAGAGGTGAGGGTGAGAAACGACAGCTTTGATCTTTGGAGCAACGTAAGCATATTTTTTAAAGTTCTAAGGAAAGAGCATAAATAATATGGGAGTGTAGGAAAGACCCTAAAACCTCAAAGGTGTTTAAATAAAATAACCAATAAGGGAGAAAAAGGACTTTACAACATGATCAAAGTATGTGTATGATCAAGGTGAAAAGCAGTTTTTTCATTGGGCAGTTGGGACACAAGGATTCTAGATACTGTTGGCAAGAATTGAAGGGGAACAGGCACCCTGTCCTTGGACCTTACACCATACACTAAAGTATTTAAACTCTTTGTCTTTTAAAGGGGTACTGAGAATCCAAGTCACGTCATGATTCTCATAATTCTCTTTATTTTCAATGCCTGTTGCCTTGGTGTCTTTATCTGAGTCTCCATCACCATTCCCATATAAAAGGGCAACATACAAAAGATCAATAACATGAAGTTTTTGCAATTCATTTAAATTAATAGTATGGCTTCAGTAGACACTTCGCATGAAAAAATATACAATGTATATGTATGTTATATATTAATACATATGCACTAATATATTAGTGTGCATATACATATATTAGTATTAGTATACGCATATATATGAAGGCCCACGTATATAAACATAGTCTGGACTATGTCGGTGCACCCTCCTCAGCAGTGCGCAGCCAGAGCAATCCTGCCCCACCCTGAGGTGCATGGAACAAATGGAAAAATTAGTTCTTGCCCAACCTCATCTTACTTGATGAAAAATCCTCAAAATCAAGGAGTAGGATGATAATGGAAAGTTAATTTAAAATAGATTAGCATTTAGAATATCTGTAGATATAAACACCATGCCTTGGACAAGTAACAAATGGTTCACATGTGCCAGTCTGGCTAGGATGTCTATGAGAGCAACAGTTCCTAAACTGGCTGATTTTGATCAATCTTTTTGATCCATCTGCGGATCTTTAAAACTCTTTAATTCTCAGTCCATACTCCAAATCCACTCAATGACTCAAGGATGCTCTTATATGGTAACTAGGAATTAGTGATTCTAATTTTGAGAAAGTTTAGAAAGCACTGCACTAGACTTAATACTGGATATGGATATAGTTTCTTCCTAGTTGATCTATTGAAGTCTTAACTCCCAGTACTTCAAAAATGCAACCACATTATTAAATGAATCCCTTAGAGGTAATTCACAAGAAGCTAGTAGAATAGTTCCTAATATGAGTGGTATCTTTCTGATAGCAGAGTATTTATAGATAAATGTTTCTGAGCCACTAGGAAATAAGCAGATGGAAGAATGAATGCCATGTGAACTCAGAGAAAGGGTCTATTTTAAGGTGACAGAGATGTCTTAGGAAGTCAGTCCTCTTGTTTTATATTCAAGACCATGTGAAAATAAGTTTCCATGGTGAAGCATACAGTCTTTTTATATATACAACTGTTCCTTTATTTGTTGATGATTACACATTGATTATTCTTGTATAAGTATTTTTGTATTCTTTTTTATCATTACATTTTAAATTGTTTTTTATTAAGCTACATATTTTTTTCTGCTCCTCTTACTTCCTCTTTCCTCTCCTCCTCCCCTCTCCCATGGTCCTCAATCATCCAAGTTACTCAGGAGATCTTGTCTTTTTCTACTTTCCATGTAGATTAGATATATGTATGTCTCTCTTAGGGTCCTCTTTGTCTAGGTTCTCTGGGATTGTGAATTGTAGGCTTTTTTCTTGTCTATGTCTAAAAGCCTATTATGAGTGAGTACATATGATATTTGTCTTTCTGGGTCTGGGTTACCTCACTCAATATGATGTTTCCTAGATCCATCCATTTGCCTGCAAATTTCAAGATGTTATTATTTTTTCTGCTGTGTAGTACTCCATTGTGTAAATGTACCACATTTTCCTTATGCATTCTTTAGTTGAGGAGCATCTAGGTTGTTTTCAGGTTCTAAGCTATACAGTCTTAAATACTACAGGTTTCTTTGTAATGGCAACTTTAACAAGCTATGACAAAGCAAAATCCTACACGCTGGTAAATACAGTGATATTAGACTGTATCGCTGCTTAGCAAAGAAGTTGGTCATGGTACAAGTGAAAACCAACATTCAAAGAATGAATTAATTGGGAATTGTCCACTGAAACTGGGGTTTTCAATTAGGCCAAATTCTACAGGCCTTGGCACTCAGGAGGCAGAGACAGGAGGTTCTCTAAGAGTTCAAAATCAGTCTGGTCTACAGAGTGAGTTCCAAGACAGGTTCCAAAGCTACAGATATACCCTGTCTCAAAACACAAAAAAATAAAAACAATAAAAAGTATATTCAGTTATACTCCTTTAATTACTAAGGTTTACACCTGCTTTTAGAAATGATGGCAATGTTAAACAGTTGGGACAAAAAACCATTTGGTAAGACCCCGTAATTTACAATCTGACAGCTTTGTAGAAAATTTGAATACTCTATACTACACTGTAAACTACAAAAAGCAGATGTTTTTCTCGCTTTAGCACCATATGATCAATAAGTTCTTTGGTAACTATCAAAATAATATGTATCTAGGCTATCAAATGTTAGCTACTAAAGATATGTGACTCCTAAAATTAAAATTAATTACAATCAAATAAAATAAATGTCTCGGTTCCTTCATCTTGTCCACAGCCCAAGTTTGCAGTCCTCCTAGTTAGGGAATATTTTCCTGATAACATGAATCTAATCTTATCACTGTGCATTTACTTCCTGGATTAGCACAGGGCAAAGAATAAATTGGATTTCCAGGGAAAATTGCTAAATTAATAAATATGAGAATCAGGAAAGAGCAACAATTTTCTGCACATGTAAATGGTTGACATTCAGTCAAATTCCAAACTATGGCCCCGTTGTTTACATAATTATATGGCGCATATAATCATGCCCCATAGTTCTGTCTTCTGATTAAGCTTTACTAATCTAGGAACTGCAAGGAAGGTGTGTGTGTGTGTGTGTGTGTGTGTGTGTGTGTGTGTGTGTGTGTGTGTATTTGGGATGTCTAAAAGATATGCCACTGGAGATATACATTGTGTGCTGGTATGTGTATGTAGGTGCTAGTGTGTGCATGTAGGTATGTGCTGGTGTGTGCATGGTAGCCAGAGGCGGACATCAAGGGCCCTGATCTCTCATTCTACGGGGTCTCTCACTACAAAAGCTTGGCCCTTTTGACTAGACTCTCTGAGAATGGATCTGCCTATCTCTGACCAACATCAATGCTAAATCATAGGCACTGTTAGTCCTGCAAGGCTTTTAACGTGGGTAGCAAAGATTTGAGCTCAGACTCATGCACTTGTGCAACAAACACTCACCAAGCTATCTCCTCAATTTATAGAAAGACTTTGATGATGTAATTAAGACAACGGCGAATCTTAAGACAGAGAGGCATTACTACCCCAATCTGATCATCTCATTCTCTAAAAGCAGGAAACTTGTCCGGTTGAGTCAGAAGCGATATGCTGTTGTAGAGGAGGGAGAGAGGAGGCAGAAGTGAGGGAGGAGGATTCAGAAATGTTAAGTGTGAAGACTTCTGGGCTTGTCTTGCTGACTAGAAGGGGAAATCACTAGCCTGTTGAATGCAGATGTTTTAAGGCTGAGAATGATCTCAAGCGAATAGCCAATGGGGAAAGAGGAAGCTCAGACTTGCAGCCACAAGCACCAGAAATTCAACTCAATAGACTGACAAAATTAGACTAAGAGGGAGTCCACTCTAGAGTCCCCACAGATACGTGTAGGTATCCTGTAAGACTCTAAGCAATAGAACCTGTAGGCCACACTGCCTGGACTTCTGACCCAAGGAAGCCATGAGATAAGAAATGGTCAATAAGCAGTTCTATTGGTGCATCTGTATCCCTTACATAACCACAATACAATCATTCATTAAGTATTGTAAAATTCCATTTTAAGAATGTTTATGAATAAAATAGAAATAATTATGCATTTGAGAAGAAAATAAACTACTGACCTTCATTCCAGATATTGCTTCTGAAGGGATTTGAAGAGGAGGTAAATATCTAATTTCTTTGAGACAAATTCAGTCCTAACAGGAAATGGTAAGGTAGCTATACTAACCAAGACAAATGAAACATGGGCAGCAAGGGAGTCCTTCCCAATGCCCACAGCCCTTCAACTTCTACGTTAACTCAATTCAAAACAAACTAGAATAAATTACTTCTTTGCAGAGTGAAACAAAAAATATTAAAAACAAATGAACAAACACACAAAGTAGAAAACAAGGACAGGACTAAGTCACTATGAAAAAAAAATCACCAACCATAAACTGATTTCCACTTCATCTCTGCAGTCACTCCTTAAGTTATCTGATAAAGTGTGTTTAATAAGTAATCATAGAAGTCATTTTCCAGAGAGTCAAAATAAATGTAAATGGCAAAGTTACGAATGCTTAGATATTTGATACCAAGTAAATAATTTGCCAATGCCCTTAAGGGGATAACAACATATATCTAAACGTACAAATGACCTTTATATAATGTAGAAAAGAAAGCACAGCTCTCTCCATGACAATGTCATTTACAATAGTCTTCTCTTGACCTCTTATCCAATGCTTTCTTCCCTTCTGTCTCAAATGCCATAGTGTTTCTTGAGCCTCGTGCCTTTTGACTTATTTCCATGTAACCACGTAGTTATTGTTTTACTCTGACTTTTTCTTATGAAATGCATACATTATTAGTATAACTCCAGAGAATATTTATCAAGTCACTCTGAAGAAAGAAAACCATCACTCACACTCTATCATATATAGTGTGTATTTTTCAATTTCTTATGTATATTTTAGTGATCTCTTTTACATTTTAAATTTATTTACTTGGTACAAAACTTGGAACAAACAGTGTTATTGAAATTCTGTATTTAGAACTTCTGGTCTAATAAAGTCTATTAATTTAATAAGTTAGCAATAAGAGCAAATGATGAAACAATCTTTATTTTGATTATATAAATTATCATAAATTAATGACATATAAATATTATGTAATTGCATAAACCCAAAATATATTCAAAAGGGTATTGATATTAGAACTTTTTATATGAATTATGATTTAATCAGTTAAATTATTTTTTTATTTCATAACACTAAAATTTATTCAGTCTGGCATTGGTGTTGAAATTTAATAAGGAATATATCAGTTACATGAATTATTAGTCAATTCATAAACCTAAAGTTTTTTAAATCAGGCTTTTCTGTTGGGAACTTTGAGTCCTAATCCATCTATCACTCAGTGATAAGAATCAAGAACTCTTGAACAATTATCAGAGAAATGTCAGTTCCTTGTTATCCAAAGCAGATTGATTTACATTTATTTTGTTTGTAGTGTTTCTCTTTGATGTAGCAGAGCTTAATTCACATATACCTACTGTCTTACCTATGCTAAACCATATTTTTATGTATTTAGTTTAGTTCATCTTGAGGTCGAAAACATGGGAGAAACATCCCAAAAAAAGTGAGAGCAAATCAAAACCAAGTGCATATCTGAGACACCTTTCCCTGTTGTTGCGTGAAACTTTTGTTGATGGCAAAGGAATACATCATAACATAGTTAACAAGTCATTCACTAGCAAAATAAGTGAAAAAATAGAAAATAAAAACCTGAGGAACACTTTCAGCCTTTCTTCACTCCCACTCTACAGACGTTAGCAATCCTCCTCGGATCGAACAGGACTTGTGACTGGAGCCCTGAGAAACTCTCCCTGCTCTATCTCCATCTTGCAAAGTTGGGGGTAAAGTTGGTGCATTAAAATCCTCAAGGTTCCCTCAGGAGGTAATTTTTTAAAAACTGTTAAATATAGAGCTTTTCTCAATAAACTAATGAACATGCCCGAAGAACTTCTTTCCAAAAGCCATCTAATATCTCAGGGAATTAGATACTCAGGTCAACTTATTTATGCTCTCATCTGTACTTCTAACTTCAATCACTACAGAAGAGTAAACATTTCTTCTAATAAATGATCCAGTGTGATCTGTATGCAGTGCCTTATCAACTATTTTTGTGTCTAAAAATACATGACATAAATGAAACTGTTCCCAAACCTAAAGTAACTGGAAGGAAGAATGGATGCCCTTCCATCAGTAGCCACTCTATCTGCTGATTCTCAGGCAAATCCTTTCTTTGCCATACACAGAAAACCAGGAAGAGGAAGTTCTTCAACTGAATAGAACTACGAATATGTGTGTGAGATGAATACTATAGTTGTAGAAGTTCAGCATACTGAACTCAGCATATCCCTCAGAATACTGAGGAAAATCGGAGAAGAAAAATGGAAGGTCTATGGGGTTATTCTTCCGTTCCACAGAAACCTAAAGCTCTTAGTAAAATGTGTTCTATATAGGATGAGTTTATAATTATCTTCACCACTACTAATTTTAATAGGAGAATCTCTTTCGCTTTCATGCTTTGCTCCATTTTTATTTTCTACCCAAAGAAACAAAATCAAGTGCACTCCTTTCTCCTCCGTAGTATGTCAAATGCATTCTGAGAAAAATGCGAGTCTTCTTTCATGTCTCTCAGAAAAGAAGCAGGCTTAGGGGAAGAATATGGTGTGTTCAGACACATTACCTCAGTGCAAGGAGCCATAGCGCATCTAAGGAGGACCCTGTTCTCTAAGTTCCTGGCTTCCTGCACTCTGGCATGGGAGAGCCTTGCTTAAGACCGTGGCTGTAAGTCTGTGCTTCCCGCTTACAAACTGAACTAATAATCTTTTTCTTTCTTATAAAGTCAACTTACAGATGATGATGACAGCCACAGAGCCAACTGTATTCACTTATAATCAGTTCATAGAAAGGTAACTTGGAGGAGCTGCTTGATTCTTAAGGCACAGCCATACTCTCAAACATAGCTCTTTTCCAGGAAGTTCTATAATGATGTGATAAACAACATGAGCATACGTAGCTTGGAGAGGAAAGGATTTATTTTGCTTACACGTCCACATCACAGACTACCATCATCAAAGGAAGTTAGGACAGAATTCAAGTCAGGAACCTGGAGTAAGGAAATGAAGCAGAGGTCTCTGAGGGGTGTTTCTTACCTGCTTGTTCCTCATGGCTCATTCATCCTGATTTCTTATACACCCCAGGACTATTTGCTCACTGCTGATACTACCTTCAAGAGACTGGACCCTCCCACATCAATCACTAATTAAGAAAATGCTGCACAGTCTTGTCTACAGGCTAAATAGATGAATATATTTTCACAATTGTGCCCACAATATTAGTGAGGACTCATAGTTACACAGATCCCTGGGTAATAGCCTTTAGCTGAAGGGTGACTTTCTTATAGTGACATGTTTTCTGTTCCTGTAGAAGTCAAGGGAAGGTAGATTTCACTCATAGAGGAATCTTAAATAAATTTTATTATTCATAATATAAGAAAATTTATTTTACTTTATCTCTCCCCACTCCCTAGAGACAAAAAACCAATAGCAACGAAGACACTATGTAGCAACAAGACAACCCTTGTTGTCTTGATGAAAACCTACTATTTGCAACAAGAAGTAGCAGAACTAAGCTGAGCATGGTGATGTGCAACTGTGGAAGCAGGGGTATCAGGAGCTCAAGGCCATCCATAGCTGCCAGAAAAGCAAGATGCCAACTGAGATACCTGAGACACCATCTCAAGATCAAACTAACCAGGAAAATATTGGAGATTATTGGTTGATAGTTATATACATGTAATTATCAAACACTTGGACCTAGAAACAAGTCTATTAAAAAACAAAAAAGGGAGGGCATCAACGGAGTAACATTGGCTGCCACGTTGATCCATGTTGTCATGGATTGCATCACTTAATTAGGAACCAAGTATTTTTAGTTTTGAACTCTAAGATCGCAGTACATTTTAAATATGTTCATAATTTTGGTTTATTTTTGTTTTGTTTTGTTTTTTGAGACAAGAACCATTTTGTAGCCCAAGATTTTCTGGATATCACTACATAACCAATACAGGCTCCAAATCCAAAAGTCTTCCCGCCCCAGCCTTCTACACATTGTGATGAAGAGTAAGATTGCCTCTGCCTAGAATATGTTTATAGTTTTAAATTTAGTGATACACTCTCATATTATTGTAAAGGTTAGCACATGGAAAGAAGTTCTCTATTTGTTTTACAATTTGAAGTCAAATCTTTCTCAGCTACCATAAATATATGTGCTTCTCCTAGCTTCACTTCCAGGAAGTCAGAATGTCTCTCAGTCATTACTGTAAAGGAAGATGAGGCATTCTCTTGCAGTTTTCATTGTAAATACAGAAGAGAATTTCTGTCCTCTAATAAGAGAAATGAAAGGATAATATCTTCCGAATAAATTCTCTTAAATGTTCTGTAGATGAATGGTGCTTAATCATAATGAGGCAAAGTCAGTGAACCAACAATTACCTGTGGTTTCTACACAGCATACCAGGCTCCAATTATTTCTTTACTGCTGGGTGTTTGACATCACAGTTTCCATAGAATCGTTGACATAAGCACCAACTTACTTAGAATTCTAAATTTAGAATTACTTAGAAAAAAATAAACAAATAAAATTAAGAAAGAAACTAAGAGTGAAGTAAGATATTGTTACAAATAAAAAAAATTGCCTAGAGACATTTAGTATACTGTTTTTCTTAAACACTGCTATTTGAGAGGCCATTGTAGTCAACACTTATTCTCTGCTCTACGCCATCAATGGGTCAATGCCTAATATACATACTATATTTTCTATGCTTATCAGAAAAGTCTTTGAAGACAAAAGATGGATCTTTAACAGCTACATTTCAGTCGATGTTGATTTTTTTCTTCAAGTGTCGTTTGAAACAGTCTTTGTGATGGCTGTTCTTGGTTGTCAGCTTGACTATATCTGAAATGAACTACAATCCAGAAATGAAGAACACACATATGACAGATTTTTTACTTGGTTTGAAGTAAGTAAATCCTCTTCTAGGTAGGAAGACACACACTCTTGATATGAACTTAAGACTGGAAGACTCAGGACTTTAATCCAGATTTTGATGCAGGAAGGCATACCTTTAATATGGGCCATACCTTCTTCTGGAAGTCTATATGAAGACATAGAAGGAAGCTTTTGCTCTTTGCCTGCTTGCCCTCACCTTGCTAGCACAACTATTTCTTTGCTGGCTTTGGAGCCTGTTTCTTCAGGATTCCAGAATATGAAGAAGATCAACTGAGATATCCAGTCTAGTGGGACTCAGGAATTACTAAATTCTTGGACTTTATGTTTGCAGTTAGTCATTGTTGGATTAGCTGGACTATAGCCTGTAAGTCGCTCCAATAAATTATATATATAATACACACACACATACATACATATATATATATATATATATATATATATATATATATATATATACAGAGAGAGAGAGAGAGAGAGAGAGATTCATTACATAAATTCTCTGACTTTAGAGAACCCTGACTAATACAGTCTAGAGACATCTTTCATAGTCTCAATTCAGGATGAGAAAACACTTCTGCTATCTAATGGATCATCCCTCAAAGCACAATACACTTTTGAACAAAATATTTTCTGTGCCTTAAAGATCAATGGTGCTATTTAGACAAATTCTTTAACTGCAATCCCACATATTTTATCGTTCAGGCCTTACTGGCATTGGATTCATCCATAAACAGCCAGTGTCCTCAAATGCTTTGCTAATGTAAACCACATTTTATGCATGGTAATTTCAGCACTCCCACAAGAATGTGGTGATCCTTTGACCAATACAGTCCTATGTTGACTGAGATAGTTGACTATGTTCTGGAGATAGTGAAAACAGTTTGATATTCAAGTGGTGTATCTCCGCTATTGGTTTCACATTGATGAAAGGGCACAAACTAAATGCAAAAATCATGGTGTGAAGTCCTAACAGAAGTGCTTTTAAAGACTGCTAAGTGACTGCAAATGACACATCTATTTCAGATTCGGAGAGAACATCTGAGAAGGGAAGAAAAGTTTTAAGCAGTTCCCAACACTGTCTCCAGTGAATTCGGAAAGATACCATCAACCCACCCTGCAGTAGATGAGCCAAACATCTCTAGCTTCCCCAACCACCAGGGAAGTGAGAGTGTTGCTCATGCATTTCTCAGAAGTCCCTGCAATGGTCAGCTCTGTGTGTTTTGAGACCACGGCAGCAGCGCTCGGACACTGCAATCTGACCAAGTACTAACAGGTTGTTTGCGCTTTCCATAGGATGACTAAGAAATGTGTTGGATGAGTAGGTGCTCTATATCACACTGTATGGTAAGTAGTTTCTCTGGCTTGCAGTTTTCTTAAAGAAAGAAAATTGGCAGGATAAGACTTTCTTCTACTATGTTCAGATGTTTGGCCAGAGGCTGCCCTGAGATATAATAATAGCTCACGTATAATATGATACAATTGGATATTATTACCCTTATGTACCATCTGCTCATTTCTATTTTTTTACCCATTTGTTTTACACGTAGCTATTTTTGTCTGATGTGATACACATTTGCTAAGAAAATCCCAAGCATATTTGGTGTAGGAGGCCTTCTGGACTCATGACTTTCAGAGTACGAGATAGAATTTCATTTAGCAAGCCTTTATCTATTTCATTTAGAGACATTTTTCATCCCTGTATTTGGGAAGTTCATTAATTGTACATTTCACAGTTTTGCTGTTCTTTTCTCTTTAACGATGCTATTTGGATTCAGGCTCACATTGGGGAGTGCTGGAATGGAGCCAGCGTGTGAAATTTAGTATCTGAATTTCTAATCATCCTAGATTATAAATTCTATACCACACATCACATCCTTCCCCTGGCACACATATGCTATCATTGCCAAGCAGTTTGCCACAGATTTATCTCCCTTAATCAACTTCCCAATAGAAAAAAAAATCAAACAAACAAATCAAAAGCCAACCATACACCAAGAAGTATTGCTATCTGGTCACACCCACTCTCTGATACAAATTCTCTCCACAGGAAAGCTGCTGCTTGACTTTTCCTAGGAGAACTAAGGAGATGTGTATTTCTATTCATCACAGTTAGAGAGAGAAGCACAGACCAAAAAGAAGGTTTTATCCAAGTTCAGCATGGTATACCCGTGGGTTTATCAGAAATTCTTACAGGAGCAAGTATAACTCAAAAGGTAAACTATACCACAAGGAAATCTCCTGGGCAACTTATAGGCAACTACATCACGGAAAAATCTCCACCATAGCAAGGATGATAGAGAAAAATTACAGCACTCAAGATTCCCAGCTCTACCACTGAGTTTCAGAAGCCAGTCATCATTTAGCACTCATATCACCTATGGGAGCTTGGGAACCCTGACAGCCTTATTAATTTTCCCTTCCCCCACAATAGGCGGTAATAGCTCTGGTATCTTCAGGGTCTCATGCAAGTGATCACAGCTGTTCTAATTTAAGATCCCAATGATCATTTCTCATTCAGAAGGAGCAGCTATACAAACTTCTCCCCTCCACTCCAGCTTCTACATTTTTCAGTCTCCTTTTCTGCAATGTTCTTTTTCTGCCATGAGCTTTAAAAGATAAATGAATTATTTCCATCCGGTTGGTTAAGCAGCGGCGCACTGAGCCACAAAAACAGTACAGGCCACAGAAACAGTTATTTATTCCCACCATGTTAAGCAGTTATGAATATCCTCAGTAACTATTGCCCACTGCAGGAAAAAAAAATTCTTTACTGAAACCATGGCTGAGAGTAGCAGAAAAATATAGCTATAAACACAAATATAAGCATTGTCCAAAGCTGAAGATTTGTCAAGGACAATTTTCTTTTCAACAGACAGAGACCACTACAGAAAACCACAACAACCAAAATACAGAATTGTGGTGTCTAGTTACAATGGGTACATCAGTAAAAGACCCTGGTACCTAAGACTCAGGGAACATTGTGAAAAAGGATGTTCATAGATTGTCAGAGCCAGAGAATTAAGGAGTAACTGTGGGATTGTGTCTCCTAGTAATACCAGAAGCTACACCCATAAGATCTCACCAACATGATTACCCAAACATGAGCTGAATAACAAGGACTCCAGTGGGCTTGCCAACGGGATGGTGGAAAGCCCACAAGGTCTCAATTCATAAAAACTATAGACAACTGAGGAAGTCTTTTTTATCATTTATTTATTTATTAAAGATTTTTGCCTCCTCCCCGCCACCGCCTCCCATTTCCCTCCCCCTCCCCCGATCAAGTCCCCCTCCCTCGAAAGCCCAAAGAGCAATCAGGGTTCCCTGTCCTGTGGGAAGTCCAAGGACCACCCACCTCCATCCAGGTCTAGTAAGGTGAGCATCTAAACTGCCTACGCTCCCACAAAGCCAGTACGTGCAGTAGGATCAAAAACCCATTGCCATTGTTCTTGAGTTCTCAGTAGTCCTCATTGTCCACTATGTTCAGCAAGTCCGGTTTTAACCCATGCTTTTTCAGACCCAGGCCAGCTGGCCTTGGTGAGTTCCTGATAGAACATCCCCATTGTCTCAGTGTGTGGGTGCACCCCTCGCGGTCCTGAGTTCCTTGCTCGTGCTCTCTCTCCTTCTGCTCCTGATTTGGACCTTGAGATTTCAGTCTGGTGCTCCATTGTGGGTCTCTGTCTCTGTCTTCTTTCATCACCTGATGAAGGTTAATATTCAGGAGGATGCCTATATGTTTTTCTTTGGGTTCACCTTCTTATTTAGCTTCTCTAGGATCACGAATTATAGGCTCAATAAGTATATACTCAACTATGTTCATAGCAGCATTGTTTGTAATAGCCAGATCCTGGAAACAAACTAGATGCCCTTCAAAGGAAGAATGGATGAAGAAAGTATGGAATATATACATATTACAGTACTACTCAGCAGTAAAAAACAATGACTTCTTGAATTTTGCATACAAATGAACGGAAATAGAAAACACTATCCTGAGTGAGGTAAGCCATACCCAAAAAAAAGAACATGGGATGTACTCACTCATATTTGGTTTCTAGCCATAAATTGAGGAAGTCTTGAAACAAGAAAGGTAATCTTCCCCCTGTGAAGAGAACACTAATTGGTTGGTCAGCACCAAACATCCCTGAAAATGTACATACACATAACATAAACACTAGAGAGGCCATATATTAGGAACGTACTTGTATACAAATATGCATACAATTAATGAGAAAAGGAGCAATGAATTTGAAAGAGAGCAGAAATATAGGTTAAAGGGAGAAATGCTTTAATTATATTATAATCTCAAAAAATAAAACCAAACAAATGCTTAGAATATAATTTAACAGACATATAATATTTATTTGATGAAACAAAGTACTAGCTTCCCTACTGTGGCCCATGACCTCATCCACAGCATTTGCCCTGGCTTACAATACTCTTGGCTGAAAAATGTTTGCACCGATATCAATGGTGCCACTGATATACTTACAAGATATACATCAGTAAGTATATTTTGCCAGTCACACTAGTAGTACATTACACATGGGGTCATAGCCACAAAGGACTTTTGTGAACAAGTGTGTCCCAAAAATTTTCATAGCACTTTGCTGCATTACAAAACAGTAGCCATTAGTGAGGGGGCTTCATGGTTAGTTCTAGTCTGACTACTCCATGTTCTGAAACCAAACTGTGCAGTGTTTTCATGAATATACCATTCTGGCATGCAAACAGCAGTAGTGAAAATAGCTTTTATTCTGCTTATGTAGACGTATCAGGGGCCTTGCTGGCCAAAATGACTTGTTGGGAGAAAGCTCACCTCTGCACTAAAGATTCTACCCAACAGTCTATAGCTTCTGAGCCTGTCCATTTTCACCCACACAAGATAACTTCTGTATTTTGACAAGTTGATTTTTTCATTATTTTTCCAGTTGTCTTTAAAGATCTAAAAATAGTCTCATTCATAATAGAAAAGTTCCATCCCTTAAAAGTCCCCTATGTAATGAATGTTTGGGCACCAATACCACCAAAGAGTCTCAAATAATTCTTCATTGTTTATTGATTACATTCACAAAGTGAGTGGATGGGCCCTTTTGAGTCTTGTGAGACTTATGAACCCCCTTCCATCTAAGGGGTAGGAATAATAAGCTTGATCTTCTGAGAGTCTAACCCATTTTCTTTAGAATGAAACATTCCCTCATGGGAAGAAGAGAGAGGCTCCTTAGACTCTGACAGTGTAAGGAAACGCCTATAACTCGGCAAGTTCTAAGATTCACAAAGTATCTCCCCCAGGTTATAAGTGAAACAAACAATTGCTGATGATAGAGACTCAGCACCTCTTAAAATCCCAGTGATGCTTTCCCTGATAGAATAGCCAACATAAATAATGAGAAGAGACAAACATTTTGACAAATGGTGAGGGGATGGATATACAGATGCAAAAGCAATGTGAGCCTTTAATGTATATGATGTGAGAAACTAACTGGAAAATGGATCAAAGAGTTAAAACCATGAAACTTAAAAGAAAACATTGAGAATCATGCATAACAGTGGGTTTGCAATGATTTCTCGTATTAAACAACTAAAGTAAATGTATATATATTAGGTTATATCAAAGTTAATTTTTTATATATCAGCCGGGCAGTGGTGGCGCACGCCTTTAATCCCAGCACTCGGGAGGCAGAGACAGGCGGATCTCTGTGAGTTCGAGGCCAGCCTGGTCTACAAGAGCTAGTTCCAGGACAGGCTCCAAAGCTACAGAGAAACCCTGTCTGGAAAAACCAAAAAAAAAAAAATTATATATCAGAGTACATGATACACAGTGGGACAAAGCAACCTGAAAAAATAACAAAACATATTTGCAAATTACATATAAGTGGTTACTATCGAGAATTTATAAATAATTCCTACAACTCAACAATGCCAACATCATACAATGTAAAATCATTTTAAGTATCCAAAAGATACAAACGAAGTGTCAAATCATAAACAAAATGTGTTATGTACACAATGGAATGTTCCTGCAGCTTTGAAAAGGAGGGAAATTCACAAATGCTCCAGCATGTACGGTCCCTGAGAACACAGTTACAAGTGAAAATGCCAAGCTGAAATGACAAGGATCCTGAGCTTCCACTTACATGCATGTCTAAGAAAACAAAGGTACTGCACTTTAAAGTGAAATAGTCATTGCAAGAATCTGCAGAGAGAAGGGAAAGGAGTTGTTTGAATAGATAAGGAGTTTGAGTTTTGTAAATTAAAAAAAAAGCTTCTTAGGATTGTATTTGTATACAGAAGTTTCTGTTTTGCCCAATCCCACAGACATTCAGTCCCAAACACACAGAGGCTTATATTAATTATAAACTGTTTGGCCTATTAGTACAGGCTTGTTATTAACTAGCTCTTACAACTTAAATTAACCCATAATTCTTATCTATGTTTAGCTATGTGGCTTGGTACCTTTTATCCATGAGGCATTCTCATCTTGCTTCCTCTGCATCTGGCTTGTAACTCTGACTCTTCCTTCCCTCTCCCCAGAATTCTTGTCTTCTGGTTGCCCCATTTATACTTCCTGCCTAGCTACTGGACAATCATCATTGTATTAAACCAATATGAGTGACAAATCGTTACTGTATACAAGAGCATTATCCCACAGCATAGATGTATGATAATACTGCTACATTACATTTAGTTCTACTAAACCATACAGTTTAGGATTCTCTAAATAATTATGCATATTTTCCACCTTCATTCAGTTATCATATGATGTTTTCCCATTGCTAGGTTTGGATGAATGTGACTGAAATACATTACTTCAACATATGAAATGTCATAATAAAACCCATCATTATATATAACTAATATGCAGTAATAAAATGTTCTTTTTAAAGTGAAGGGAAATGCCAAGGTTATATATAAGGAAAAATAAATATTTTTTTCAGTGTAATATTCATTCTTTGAGAATTTTGTACAATGTATTTTAATCATATTTATCCCCTCTCCCAAATCCTCAAAGATCCAAACATCTTCCCTACACATTCAACATTATACACTTTTTAAAACTCACTAAGTGCAAATACTAATTTCATAATTAAATAATATTTATTTGTTTTATTTTTTTTTCTCTCAACATACTGCTCAACTATCTAGCTCCAGGTTCAAATTGAAAGGCAGTTAGATGTGAGAAGGAGGGGAAAATAATGATATTTTGAAAGGGGTGCAAAAAACACAAGTGAAATATTTTTTATTACCATAGTCAGAAAATGATTGTGATCTGTTTTGAATCTCTTTGGACATGAGTTGGAATGTCCTGGCATTTTTAAGTAAGAATCAGTCACTGTGTTGTGCACAGTCCTTGATGAACTGTATGTCAGTGGACTCTTGATGTGATTTCAGCTCGGCAACAACAAGTCCCATGTAAGTTCTGTGGCTCTGTCACCTGAGCAGTCCAGCTCTGTGAGCGATAGGCGGAAATCATTCACTTCCTCCACCAGACAGTTCTGCAGACTCCACAGCACACTTCCTTTCTTCAAGCTGCGAAGGTTTTGTATGAGGCAATCAATGACCTCCACCATCTAATTTTCAGTCTGTGAGACTCCAAAGTGATACCACGCAACAAAACGATTTCAGGGTCAGCTAATGATCTGTCATCTCGCAAGAGCCGTCAAGACTGTATCAATTGGCAATTCTTTTTTCCCATCTTAAGAAACAGCTTCCTTCCCATCTGCCTGGCAGTTTGCCAAAGAAACACCGGCACTCAGTTAACACAAAGCTGCCGATAATCCATAGTAGCTAGACTTGATAAAGTAACCAGAAGGGGGTATCATTTAATCAAGGTTTTCCAAACAGGGAGAAGCAATTGATATTGCTAACTGGGTAATAGTGGGGGCTGATGCTTAGAAATCATATGTACTGAGCCGATGAATGGCAAGTCCAGCCTTCTGTGGACAAAATGATATTCCATGCTGATGTGATTATTCTTCCTGTGGCTGTTAATCCTTCTGTAGTGTGCAAACAAGATGGGAATACACCCTTTCCCAAAACCTGGCTCCCCATACATTACATTTCTGGCTTGTGTTGGTCACAGATGGCGACTAGATGCTGACTGGAGAACGCAGACTTTGCTGAAACATTCAAACAAAATATGGACACCATAGATAACACTCAGACCAGACATCAAACAAATATGAATTTATTGTTATATTTTTATATATTATGAATAATACATGCTGACATTCTAACAGGAAACTTACAGCCTATAGTTTTTTTTTTTCTGAGAAATACGGCTGGGTGTGCAGCTTTGTGATAGAGCACTGACTTCAAAATTTTGAGAGATATTTGCTAAAAAAAGTTTCCAGGTATTGCTTAAAAGGAATGTCTCTATCAAGCCCCTCCCTTTGAGGTTCAGGGATCGAAGTGGACGAGGAGGCAGAAAGATTGTAAGAGTCAGAGGTGGTAACAGGAAACAGCATCTTCTAGACACAACAGAGCTCACACACACATATGAACACACGGAGACTATGACAGTACATACAGGATTCTGAACAAGTTGAAACCAGACAAAGTCTCAGCACTGAGAAGGGAAAACGGGCGTAAAGCCTCACCCTAACCAATAAGTTATTTGAAATTTATACCTGATGGGAAAAGGAAATCAGTTTTCTACAATAAAGTATATCAACCAAAGATGTATCAACCATGCCCCATGTCAGCCCCAAACCCAGGAGTAGCTAAAAGAAAATAGGATTTTTAGTTAGTGTTTGTGTGTGTGTGTGTGTGTGTGTGTGTGTGTACGCGTGTGTGCGTGCGTGTGTGTGTGTGCTTGGTTGTTTATGTACCAATTGTTTAGTTTGTTTATTTTTTGTCTTATTGATACACTTTATTTTAACCTTTGGTTTTTAAGAGAGATATAAAGAAAGAATAAATTGGGGGGAATGTGGGAGGAGTTAGATAAGGGGAAAGAATATGATGAAAATATATTATGTATAAGGAATTTTTAATAAAACATTTAAATTCCTTAGCTGGCCATTAAAATCGAGAATTACTAATGTTCGTGATCAATATTTGTTCTAGAAAATGTATGCTAATACTAGACTATGTGGGATCCTATCTTTTATTTTATTATTCCTACCCAGTATTTCTGTCTTCTATTTAAACCTGTTGTCACCAAAAAGAGTTACTCATCACAAAGAAGCCTAAAGACAATGGTGTGCAGATAGGTAAGGCTTCTTGATACCTTCTGAACTGTTAGCAATGTTTTGTGTTATTTTTATGATTATAGAGTTTGTGTGTGTGACTACATGCATGTTCATGTGCACATGTGTATGCATAGAGGACAGAGATGAACATCAAATGACCTCTTCAATCCCATTTTACTATATTTTTTGAGGAGAGGGTCTCTCACTCAATCTAGAAGCCATTGATTTAGGCTAGGCTACCTAGTCAGTCAGCTCTAGGGATCTACGGCCAATTCCTCCTGTGCTGGGATTGTAAACCCATTTTTCCACCTCTGGATTTCTACATGGGTTTTGGGGATTAAAGTCTGGTCTCCATGCTCCTACAGTCAACTCATTACCAACCGAGTCATCTCCTTGACCATGGAAGAGCGTGTTGTTTCTGTAGTGTATGTGCTGTTCTACTGGAATGGCGAATGTCATAGACAAACACAGGCTTATTTCCAGTCCCTCTCAAGGATTCATTGGCTCTTAATAACATCACAGTTACCCATCCACTAACATACAAATATTTGCTGATCATTCTGGGCTGACAGTAGCAACATTTAAGAGTTGTGTCTAAGTGTGGCTTGGCTGGATGACACACACCTAAAGTTACAACACTTTGAGAGTGGGCAGGAGGATCAGGAGGTCAAGGGCACATGAGACCCTGTCTCAATAATTAAATAAATTAACAATAAAAGGATGTAAGAGATTTAGCAAACAAAAAAATGTGCATTTATTTTTCATACATTCTCTTCAATTGTTGATACAAAACAAAACTATTTTTCATAAAGTAAGTAGAATAGTTTTGTAGCAACAGTTTTAATTCAGAATTGAAAGTGCAAAGTAAAATACTAACAGATGCCACTGTATAAATCATTAAATCTTTTGCACTAAAAGGCATTTCAAAATGAGGGGAGATGTTCTTAAGTTGTGAAGGCTAGTCAAGTGAGAGAAACATAAAGTGGTTTCTTACATTATTCTTTACCAAAAATCCTTCAAAATGAATCCAAAGTATATAGAAAAACTAGTCTGTATAGTAACTTAAGCAATATAAATTTCTATTTCTTAATCTCAAAATGAAACGAGAAAGAATTTATATTCATTATATCAAAGTCAGAGTGTATAAACAGCTTGCATATTTATTTTAAAACATTTTAAACTGTAAGAACACAGGAAATACCAAAGAAGGTTTGACCTGTGGAAAGCACCTGAAATGTGTACTCACTATTCAGTGATATGGCTACACAAATAACTTACACAAACTAAAAAGGCTGTGGATGGTGACTGCAAACAAGCCTTTTATAGAACAGACTGTACATTAATTGGACAGAAAGGCCTCAGACCACGTGGACAATCAAATTCTCATTGAAATCATCAGGAAAAATATTTGCCTTTCAGCTTAACAGTAGTGAAAATGAAAACAAAATACTCAGTGTTAGAAATGTTAAAACAAAAACCAAAAGTTTCCATCACAAAATGTTGGTAGGCATGCAAGTATTCTCCCAGACAAATTAACAACTCCCATAAAAACTCAAATGTTCATAGTTTTTCTTTTTCCATTCTACTTTTTGAAAACCATTTTAAAAGGACATTAGCATTAATATGCAAATATATTTCAAACATAAAGCATTAATGACACTAAGGCATCTTCATCACAGGGTTCATGGTTACTAATGGTCAGAGATTTATAAAATACATGACAGCATGCTGTTAAAATACCATTAAACTAATAAAAATAGTTCGAAAATCAGAATTTGTTGATGTGGAATTTTAATATCTTAATATTAATTGATATTAATGTAGTTTCTAACTGAGATATTCTCAGATGTTTTGAAGTATGGAAAGGTTGTTACTAAACACATATATTATGATCCAGTTCTAGTGTAATTTTAATAGTATGTATAAATGAATAGACTCCCCATGCTACATAAAATGTCAGTGATTTTCTTTAATTGATTTAGGACCTTTTCAATTATGCAAAGATACTGTAGTCACTTTGTATTTTAGTAGCATGATGAAATGGGCCACTTGAAAGAAGATAAAGTGTGTTTTCGTTGTTACTCTTGTATTTTCTTATTGGCCAAGCACTCAGAAGCACCCTAAGCTGACTGGCCAGCAAGCACCACGGACCCACCTTGCCTTAACCTCCCCAGCACTGTTATCACATAGAGTATACACATACCCTAAATTTGTATGTGTGACCTGGAAGATCAAATGCAAAATCTCATTCTTCAGAAGATTTGCCAACTAATACATTTCCCCAGCTCAATAAATAATTTGGTGTTACACAAAATAATCTATCCAATTTCCAACCACAAAATATCTAGTCTTATTAAATAGATGGAAAAACTTCTATTTTCAAGGCCTTGCAGAAATCTATTATTATATAAATGAATACGAGACAAATAAATGTTATATACATATATGCACATGCATATTTTATATGTACATGCATACACAGCCCAAGCAACAGCAAATGATGAGGTTGATTACCTTTTAGAAATGTGAGCAATGTCTGTGGGCTACAAAGGAGGAAATCATGACTTCTGACTAAGACGTATGGGACTGCTTGGTCGTATCTCCTGAAGACATCTGCCCTGGGTCCTGTCATTTGAATGAATTTTAATAAGTAGAAAACAGAAAATGCGTTTCAGGGTGGGAGCACCATGAATAAACATAAAGAAAAGCACTCTGCAATTTGTAGATGAAATAGTAGAGATTAGATAGGGAAATAAATGGGGGGCTCCAGGCTATTAGACTGGAAAGGCAGACCAGGAAATGGTTGTTACAGACACCCGTGAGTCCTTTAGACGGTGACTTTAAATCTCTTGCTGAGTCTGAAGACGGAACACATGCTAAAATATATACTGCCCCTCTGCTAGCATATATAGTCCTCTTGCATAACCAGATAGCTATATCTAATTTCAGCGCCATTTCTATTAACAACTGCAAAACCACAACGGCGAGTACTTGACCTGAGGAAAACAGTCACCAGAACTGGGAGAGAGATTTCAGAAGCTCTTGGATGTTAACGATGGGTGCCAAAGGCTCAGTTTGCATGGAAACGGCCTCAACGGTTTGGGAAAAGGCAACCAGAGTTAAGACTCAGTGTAAAGGAGAGATGAGGCTGAAGAAAATGTGCTTCTGGAGAGGATTTCATAGAGGGGATGCCCAAAGCGTGAGAAGGACTAAGAGAATAGAATGACATGGTATGCAGCCCACGGTGTGGTGTCCACCGGAGCAGCCCTGGATGGCTGCCACATCTATCTACTCTGTTGTACCACCACCCTCAAAGAGCTTAGACACACACCAGCTAGAAGTCAGCAAACATCTTAAGATGAAGGAATCCTACCATCAAACTGGAAGGTGCTCCATCCAGAGAGGAAATCCCTCTTTCTGAACCACTCAGTTTTTATTGTTCCTAATTTTTATTGATTCTTTGTGGATTTCACATCATGTATCCAATTCCAATCTTTTCAGTTTCTTCACTTAAACCCTCTTCTGCCTTTGCAACCTCACCCCAAACAAAATTCAAAAGTAAAACTAAGAAAAATAATAAAACAAACAAGCAATAAATAAATAAATAAAATCTCAGCTTGGAAGCTGTAGTGTGACTCAGTGAGTCACATAGTTTACACTTTAGCCCACACATATTTACTTGCAAGTGTTCATTGCAATGAGTCATTGGTTTGGTTCCAGGTCTCTGGCTTTTGCTACACCCTCAATACTGTGGGACCTCACTGGGACTCTTCCTGGATATCCTATTGTTATGTCGTGTCATGGAGATTCTGTAGCTTTGGATCTGCAGGTCTGACCCCTTAACCTGCCCAAGCAGTGGGTACCTCATAGTCCTGGTTCTGGACCTGTGGTAGCTGGGTTGATCAGCCTACCAGCTTTCTCTCATCATCACTACCCAGGCAAGCTCTTTAGCGTTGCCCCAGTTAGCTCAGCCACTGCAGCAGACAGCAAAGAGTGTGCCCAGTTCTCCTGCGCTCGTGCTCCAGGGTCCAGTTGACTCACACTCAGAGCACCAGGGCCAGCTCATCCACACTCACGGCACCAGGGCCAGCTCATCCACACTCACGGCACCAGGGCCAGCTCATCCACACTCACGGCACCAGGGCCAGCTCATCCACACTCACGGCACCAGAGCCAGCTCATATTCACACTCACAGCACCAGGGCCAGCTCATCCACACTCACAGCACCAGGGCCAGCTCATATTCACACTCACAGCACCAGGGCCAGCTCATCCACACTCACGGCACCAGGGCCAGCTCATCCACACTCAAGGCACCAGGGCCAGCTCATCCACACTCACGGCACCAGGGCCAGCTCATCCACACTCACGGCACCAGAGCCAGCTCATATTCACACTCACAGCACCAGGGCCAGCTCATCCACACTCACAGCACCAGGGCCAGCTCATATTCACACTCACAGCACCAGGGCCAGCTCATCCATATTCACGGCACCAGGGCCAGCTCATCCACACTCACATCACCAGGGCCAGCTCATCCATATTCACAGCACCAGGGCCAGCTCATCCACACTCACAGCACCAGGGCCAGCTCATCCACACTCACAGCACCAGGGCCAGCTCATCCACACTCAAGGCACCAGGGCCAGCTCATCCACACTCACGGCACCAGGGCCAGCTCATCCATATTCACAGCACCAGGGCCAGCTCATCCACACTCACGGCACCAACGCCAGCTCTAACATTTTGCCCAGGTGAGGTGCAGGGCCTGTTCTCCGGATTGTTGCACTTGGTGAGGGGCAATGCCAGCTCAGTGTCTTATGCTGCAGAGGTCTGGTCTACTGCTTGCCTCTGGTGGTGGCAGAGGTGAGAAGGGGGCATATTTTCCTTCCCCTTACCATCCCATAGTGTAAGAGGGAAGGAGCGGGGTCAGCTCTCCTGCTCTCATCCCCTGCACCCATGCCAATAGGGCCAGCTCTAGTGCACCGCCCAGGAGGTGCAAGGTCTTCTCTCCTGAGTGCAGCTATCATTGTGGGTGGGGAGACAGCGTCAATTCTCTCAGTCTATCCCACCCACTACAGGCAGTGAGGGGTGAGGAAAAAGGGAGGGGTCATCTCTCTCCCTCAGCCACTCCAGTATACAGCAGGTGAAGGGTGGGGCCAGATCTCCCATGCACATTCTTGCACCTGTATCTCCATCAACAGGGTAAGTTCTACTATGCTGCCCAGGCGAGGTGCAGGGCCCCACTCTTCTGAGACCCCAGGACCAGCTTTTCCAACATGCAGTAGGTGGCAAGGAGTAGGTTGAGGAGCAAGAGGGGTTATCTCTCCCTTACCCACGCCACCGTGATCTCGACAGACTTTGGGGTTAGCTCTCCCACTCTGGAATCTTCAGAACCAGCTCACCTGCACTCCCACCAGCAGGGACAGCTCTATCCTGGACAGCTCTTTTTAATGGGGTAAATGTTAACAACCATTTCATTTTTTGTGGAGACATAAAAAAAAATCAGAATAGGGATCCAGTCCTATTGGGAGAACCTGGAGACACCAGGCTTAAGAGACAAGAAAATGTGGGCACAAAGCTGAGGAAGGAATTCTGCATATCTGGAGATCCGATATCTCCTTCCATGTCATGCTTTCTGTTGGAAAACAGAAGGTAATGAGAGATGTTTGTTTTCTTGTAGCCTGGAAGACTTGTGTTCGAATTCTAATAAAACTGATTGGATAGTTTATTGAAAGGCAGGTCCTTGAGGCAGTAGAGAAGACTCACTGAGTAAGAGAACTTACAGCTCTTTCAGAGACCCTGCGTTCTATACCCAGAACTGATACCCAATGGCTCTTAGCGCCCTGTAACTCCAGTTCTAGGGAATCAATGCCTCTACCCTCTCCAGCCAACTGCACTCATGTGTGTATATTCATATTATGAACACATACACATACTTTAATATAATGAAAATAAATGCTTGAAAACAAGGGAAAGACAGGTTTTCTTTTTCCTCTCAATAATGCACACCAGAAATCAAGGGCTATCAGTACTAAGCATGTTACTTTGTAGTTTAAAAAATATCTGTAGCACCAAGTACCAAATAATTATATTTTAGAAAAACTGCCATTTGCAACACATGGGTAAGTAACTGCTAATTCAAAAACTGATGTTAACTCTTCCAGTGCCTACGTTTGTCAGAACCAGCAAGGATATATATTTATGTTACTATTTCAGCATTATGATATAAACTTAGCCTGTCAGTGAAACAATGTGCTTTATGCTGAATACCAGCGATAGACTGACCTACAATTTGCTGACTGTGTGAACAGTGTGCTTTCCAAAGGACACAGGATGGTAACTCTCCCCTGGGGTTTAAAGGTTAGATGGATTTAACTTCCCCTTCAACTTGTATTCATTCCAGCCATGCAGATTCTGCATAAACCCGGTGGAATGTGGGAGGAAAGAGATCAGAGGGAGGGCACCTCAGTGAAAGCCACCAAAGGTGCTGCAAGTTGCCACAAGTACATCTCACAGATTCTGGGGAAGATGCGTCTTTAAAAGTTATAGAGGGGAAATTCCACCAGAAAGTCGAAAGGAAAAAACCTTGCTAGCCTGAATTCTGTGGGAGACAAAAGTGTGGTAATCAGAAGGGGACTTCAAAAGGATTGAATTCTAAGGCAGATGTGCATAGGGGCCCAGGAGACCCTACTCATTCAACGCAGGCTCCACCAGTATGCTGCATGCCCTGGACTAGCTGATACTAATGGATTATTTTTCCCTAAAATCTCCCTGCCCACAGACTACTGTGAGGTTCATCTGCAAAGAATGGCCGTGGTACAGATGCCCCTCAGAGTCAGCTTTCGGCCTATTCTCTTCTTGATTCTGGAGCATTTGGTCCTCACACTACCATGGCTTCCAGATTCACCCATGAACCCCAACATCCACGTTCACTTCAATGACAGCTGATGACTGAGCATATGATAAACCAGATATAAAGCTTCCTATCAGGGACATATTAGCTCACAAAACACAGACACATTCACAGGCCTCTAAGAACATGAACCCAAGAAACAAAACCAAAAAATAAACAGCAGTCATAAGTATCAGAGAAATGAGACCAGAGTATCATGGGTACCCAGAGAGGTGTCAACTAACCTTCCCTTAGTGCCACTAAATACATTTTCCAAGATGTTGTTTCTAAAATGAGAACCAAAATAAGACGAGAAACCTTATTTGTCGTGACAGCAAGGGCGCTTTCCTTTGAAAGAATAAAAAATAGATAAAATCTCAAGACTGAAATGGCACAGTAGATTTGTAAAGTATAAGTTCAGTTTCTGGGGAGACTGACTGGAATAAACAGGGGAAAGTCACGAAGCTGGTGAGGCAGGCAGTGTCTACTGAAGCAGAACCATTTCAGTGGTAGTGCGTGCTAGAGAGATCCTCATAGGTGTTTATGAGACTCTTCATAGGATACTCACTCTCATCTATGCAACATAATGTCAGCCACCAGTCCCAGGGCTGTGTGACTTAACACAGCATTTGCTCATTATAAATCTGAAGAAGCCTTTAGGTAGATGATTTTGGCTGTCCTAAGCAGCACATTCTCCTTCAGTGGTTTTCTCTGGTATATCCATGGGTCAATTGGTCACCATCAGCTGATTCAGGATGACTTTTGGATGGGACAACTGAGGGAGAGGAGAGACAGAAACGTAAAAGAACCCTTTGAAGTTTCTAGAAGTGTCTTGTGTAGAAGGATTTTATCTTATAAAGTAAGACCCATGGCTTTCTCAGAATTTAGAGGAAGACAAACTGCCAGTTTTGGGAGAGGTGACAGTGCCTCCTCATATAACATGGCACTTATGACAGGTTGGTCCTCACACGTTGAGTTCCTTCTGGGTGCTGAGCCGAGTGTGGAGTATTGTAAAGGACAGCAATGGCTAGATGTTGTGGTTATAAGCTTTTAATCACAGTACTCCGGGCCAGAGATGGGTGGACTTCTATGAGTTGGAAGACAGACTGGTCCAAATACCACGATTCAGGCCAGCCAAGGCCACACAATAAGACCCAGTCTTAACACACACACTATCACACACACACACACCTGAATAAATAAATATCTACTAAGAAACTTTAAGGAAACCTTTTGTGTAATTAAACCTGTGTTAAATGTTGTAATATAACAAACACACATAAGGTAGGTGTGATAGATATTCATGGCTGGCAACTACGTCTGGAATTAAATAAAATCCCGAAAATGGAGGACACTCCTGTAAGGTGTGACTAATTTGAAATAGGAAAATCTACTTCTAATCCAGATCTAAGAGGTAGTAAGACACACCTTTAATCCACTTCTTTTGAACTGGGAGAAGCCACATCTTATCTGGGCCATGCCTTCTGCTTGAAGTCTGTATAAAGGACATGGAAAAAGGAAGATTTTGTTCTTTGTCTGCTTGCTCTCACCTCCCTAACAAGTCCAGTACTTTGCTGATACAAGAACCTAGTAGGGATTCCATCATATACTGAAGACCAGCAGAGTCATCCAGCCTCATGGACTGAGTAACTTCTGAATTCTTGAACTTCTCATTCATAGATAGCCTTTGTTGGATTAGGACCACAGGCTATAAGTCATTCTTATTTCTGAAATATTATTTTAACTATATAAAGACATGTTACATTTGTTTATGTTGTATTTATTTATAAAAAGATGTGTTGCTGTTTCACTTCGCCTGCCTAAGTTACCTGATTGGTCTAATAAAGAGAGGAGCGGCCAATAGCTAGGTAGGAGACAGTTTGGCAGATCTGGCAGGCAGAGAGAATATGAAGGAGGAGAAATCTAGGAAGAGAAGAGAGGAGAATGGGGGAGGAAGAGGAACTTGCCTGAGGCAGGAAACCAGGCAGCAGCCAGACAAATAGACATGAGAAATAGTGAAAGAAAGAAAAGGTTGAAAAAAAAGTCCAGAGGCAAAGGGTAAATAAAGATAAACAAATTAATTCAAGTTGAAAGAACTAGCCAGAAAGTAGCCTAAGCTAGGCCAAGCATTCATAACTAATAATAAGTCTCTGTGTCATGATTTGGGAGTTGGTGAGTTGCCCAAAAGAAAAAGCTTGGTACACATTCTGATAATTCCCTTTGTTTATATAGAGATACTCATTCTGTAAGTTCTGTCGCTCTAGAGAACCCTAGCGAATACAGAAGATAAGCACTATTATCAAAATCTCCTTCCAATTTCACTCTTTTTAAAGATTTTTTTAAATTCAAATATAATTACATTATTTCTCCCTTTCCTTTCAACCCTCCAACCTCTCCCATAACCCCCTTTCTCACCTCTCAAATATCTGGATTATGTTTCTTTGCTTATTACTCTCTCTCTCTACACACACACACACACACACACACACACACACACACACAATCTTTCCTCTGTTTCAGTTTGTCCCATCTAAATATCATACTGAATCAGCTAATAGTGGCCAACGGACCCACAGACATACCAGAGAAAACTGCCAAAGGAGAATGTGCGGCTTAGTCCAGCCTAAATCATCTACCTAAAGATTTCTTGGGATTGAGAATGAAGAAGTGCTGTGTTGAGTCATGGAGTGTGGGGGCTGGTGGCTCATTTTGGTGGATTGTTACTGAGTAGAACACAAAGAGTCTTGTAGCTGTCCATGTTGAATCTCTCTAGTGTGCACTCCTGCAGGGGCATTTTATTTGTATTTTAATAAATGAAGCTTGCCTGGAGATCTGAAAAGTAAAACAGCCACACTGGACAGCCTTACAGACCAGGCAGCAATGACACACAGCTTTAATCCCAGTAGCCACACTAGAAACCAGGCAGTAGTGGTGCACACCCTTAATCCCAGAACTAGGAAAGATTATAAAACTGGAGCCGACAGCTCTCAGTCTCAGTCTCGTTCTGAGAATCCTGGAGGCAGGATGGCCATTTTAGACTGAGGTAAGAGCCAGTGGCTGGTTCTTTTGCTTTTCTGACCTTCAGTTTGAATTCCACTTTCTGTCTCTGAGTTTGTATTATTCGTGCTTAACGCTCCCACTGACATGGTTCTACTTTGGTAGAACTTATTGATCTCATGAGTCTTATATACATATCATAGAGATAGGATGTATGTACATATCATATATCACATATATATGTATACATATATATGGATACATATATATAGTCCAGCCAGATATATCATAGGGACATATCTGTAAATCAGTATGTGTATATATACACATATCTTTATATGTATATAAATCATAAATACATAGATATGAATGTGCATAAAATTTATAGATTTACATAAATATAAAAACACCTATTTCTGTTTCTGTTTAGCATTGCTTAGAGTTCCATGACTTAAATACTGGTCAGTACTTAAGTGATCATGACTGATCACTTAAAACTAAGCCTTGGTGAGCTACTCTCACGAGTCCACCCTTGAATTTGAAACTCAGCAGTCTGATTCCTTAGTTCATCTCTTTAAATGCTGTATGTCAGATTGTCTTATCACAAAATGATCTAAACCATGCCCTTAAGAATACATTAAAAAGATACCCCAAAGACTATTGTAGGATATATATATGAACACCGAGGCCCGTGAACACTTCCTCTCCATGAATAATGCAGCGACGATCTCAAGAATGTATAGAGCGGTGCCAGGGAAAGGCTGCGTTCCTAACAAGTTTATCTTTGATCACTAATTCATTTGCATAGATCCTGTCGGTGTGTCAATCCTCATGACTCGTGGCGCTGCATATTTTAGAGCTTGACATATGCATTCTCTTCACGAAACTCTTTTTACAGCAGCTCTCGTTCGCTGTCTACAAGAAGGAAGAAAGCATGGTTGGAGTATCCAAAGCCCAGTTTCCATTTAAACGAGCGATGGAAAACCAGTCCGCGTGGTCACTCCATCAGCAAGGTTGTCCACGCCCACCCCCGACTCCCGTCTGCACGCACCCACCCCGCTCGCCCTGTAGATTTTTCCCTGCACCTGTGAGGAACTGTGTTTGTTCACTCTGAAGAGTATCCATTGGAGCCAAAACTTTGTCGTGTGTTATAGGTTAAGTGTGTGATATGGTGGAGCGTGAGTCACAGTACAGAGCAGTGGTGGGGTCTGACAAAAGAATCCAAATAAGAGGAATGAATAAGAACAAGAATGTTAACAACACGCCTCTCCCTGTAACTCTGTAAAGTTACTAGAATGGGCCAAGACGTTCTTTCAGTTACATGACAAGGGGCTTTAGGACCTCAATGTATAGGATATATTCAAATGCTCTAGAAAGGAAAAGACAGCTAGTAGGCATGCCTGTGTTCTCTAATACTGAAAGATAGTCTGCTTTGTGGCTTTGGCACAGAGATTGGCAGGTGAGCTGGGCTCTGATGAATCAGGACTCCACTATGACCACAGCCACCAGCCCTCCGGCTCCAGTCTGGACTTCATGATTCTCCAGATGATCAAGAACCCAAGAGAGGGATCCTCCAGTTCAGTGCTGGATGCTCTGATAAAGAGCCTGACACACGCGGACTGGGGCTTATCCTTGGTGCTGCCTTAGGAGGTGTCAAGGTTTCAAAGTAAGTCTTTAACACTTGTGGATTTTTCTATAAGCTTCTTTCTCTTAAAATATAGCTATGTTTTTAAAATGGTAATTAAAACCTTTATTGAGCTTAAGTTTGGACTAATTTTGAATTTTACAACAGAAATTAATGTAAATACTCTAAAATCAAACCCTTCACAGATAATTCTTTAACACTGAGGAACTTTGGGCATCAGTGCTTTGCTTCAATACTGACACAGTTCCTACCAAAGTCCATCACGACTTTGCCCTTGTTTTCCAATCCACTGTATTACAGACAATAACGGACCCAGAAATAGTGAAAAGCCAAAGAATGAGTACCAGGAAACATTCCTTCAATTTCAATTTTCTATAAATTTTAATTGCTCTCTTGACTATATTCCGTCTGCTCTATTTTTTTATTTAGTGTGCAAGTACGATAGCTTCCTTTCCCCTACTCATGTGCCCTGTCCTCTGCACTTGTTGGAATAGTTCTGGTTGATTCTACTGTTTGCAGGCCTCAACAGAAGATGAGAGGAAAGAGAATTGAGATGACGTCACTCTTGAGCACACACATCCAACTGATGTGATATTCACAGACTAAAGTTTAGTTCTTTACATTAAAATGGGGTGAATGCCTAGCAAAGGACTCAGGAGAAAGGATGCTTGCTAAGTAAACCACACTTGCAAGGCAGAGAATAAGGCATGTGTTAAATAGATCTATAATGTCAAGGATGTGTAATCATTCAATTATTCGAAAGATAATTAACAATACCCTCATGGCACAGAGCGAGATTGGAAGGTACAAAGAGGATTTGCCCCTTCCTAGATGGAGATTAGTGTCTAACAAAGAAGATATATATATCAATAAAACAGTCTCAAAAATGAAAAAAAAATCATATTGGCATAGTAGAGAGGGAAAACCTGTGAAGCTATGAGAAGTGAACACCCAATGTGGAATGTGAGAAAACATTTCTAGAAAAAAAAATGTCTTTTATCATTAGATAAGAAAAGAGGAGTGCAGAAAAGGACAAGATCTCCAGAGTAAATTGGGAGGATGGAGACCTTAGGAGAGGGTTGAAGGAGACGGGGAGAGGCAAGGAGAGGAACAGAGAAAAATGTAGAAATCAATAAAAATCAATAAAAAGATAATAAAATATGTTTTTAAAAAGATGAGTGCAAAGGGAACGTATCAAGAAATCGGTATGCAGAATGAAAGAAGGCCGGGCAGGGTGATCCTGAGACTCGATGTAGAGAGAACATCACCCTGCTGGGCATTTTAGTGAGAGCGACCTTGGACAGTCCTGGTCTACATCTGATGCCATGGGTGATAGCAAACTATTGCCTCTTTCTCAAAAACGCATCAAGTTAGATGTCACATTTACCAAAAACCAAATTAATTAATTTGTAGTCCCTGACAAGACATCAGAGCGACAATGTAAAGGTGGGTAGTTCATTGATGAAAATGCCAGAAGAAGACAAAACAAAGTCTGGAGATTTTTGTATCAGTTTTGACAAATGTATCTCAGTAATGTGGGCTGTTCATGTCAGGGAACACAGAGCAATGAGTATTTAGAAAATATATGCATTTGGAACTTGTTTGTAAATCTAATTTTAGCTTCCAGTTATTTTTAGGAGAAAAATAATACACTAACTATCTTTTATATAGTCAATATTAATATTTATTACTGATGTTAGAAGGTCTTTTTGGAAATACTTTAAGTTTACTAAGGAGTTGCAAAGACTCATCCCATGAGTGAATGTCTATATTTGTATTTTTGTCTTAATACCTTGGATCATGAACTAAGAATCTCTCAGTTGTAAGAGATATATTTCTATTATAACTAATAAGGTTCCTTCAACATGAGATGCAACTCCACCAGGAGGGTTAGGATGTTAGATGAACAGAAAGATGGTCTTAAT